>NW_027305676.1:0-85000 GCF_039555335.1 Amphiura filiformis
GATGGGGGAAAAACTTCGTGCGTATGATCAGCGATGTCGCCATTCGAGTACGCTTAGAGTTCACAGGCTTGGAAAATTCCAATCTGTGTGTTAATTAATCTAAGGCCCTCACATGTTTCTTGAGACCCTCTACGTATGAACGTATGAAAATCTTGAGGGTGGAACTCTACTGCTCAGGTCGTGGGAGGTAAGTATCATGCGTTTGTGTATCTCTCTCTACTTTTACTGAGAGAGGAATGCACCAAGCAAGCTAGTACCTCCCACGATCTCCCTGGAACGCTCAAGGTATCCTCCGAGGGCAATGACGGGAAACGACGGTTTTCCGCATGTCCCCCCTTTAGTACCAGATCAGGGAGGAACACTGGGGATGGGATAAAGGACTGACAGGGTTTGATTCCTGGCCAGGAACCTAGTCCGAGGAAGGTTAGAGACTCCCCTTTGGTGAGGCGTAAGTGGTGCTTGTCGTCATGCATGATGTTAAACTGAATATGCCCTTCCAGCTCTCCTGCATGGTGCCCCTACCTACAGCCCTGGGATCTTGATCCTGGGGAGAAGTAGGTCGGAAGCTGATGGTTCCTAAGGACGCAGACATCTACATGCGGGTGATCTAACCTCTGAAGGATAGACCGACATACCGCTGGGTAAAGGTGCCACTCTATTGACGCTCCCCTTTGGACCGAGCGAGTGGAGGACTGAAGCCCCCACTCCCTCACCCGGGACGAGGAACCGGCGAGTCCACTACAGCCAGATGCTCTGCACAGAGGGAAATACCCCTCAGTTGACACCACAGAAGAAGGTTCACCGCCTCCCTGTAAAGGCTGGGACTTCTGGTGCCCCTTCCCTGTTGATGTAAAACACACAGGTCATGCTCACGTATCTGACCACTAGTAACATGCCGTGAATCCGTCGGCCCAAATGGCGGAGGGCGAGGAAAATGGCCCTCGGCTCGAGGAGATTAATGTACGTGGCTTCGAAAAAGGGACTCCTGTCTGTACACTGGGGCTCAGAGGATGATACCACGCTTGGAACCGCCCGAGGAAGTACAGTCGTATCTCCCACATGAACAAGCGGCATCTCGGAACCAGGTCTAAGACGCTGGCCATCAGCCCTAATAGGCAAAGCCACACCCGAGCCTGGACCGATGCCGCCTGCCCCGAACGTCGGCGAGCCTATGCGAGAGGACCGACCCCTGGTGAAATCTATCGTCGCCCCAGAATATTCAAGTGGAACAGTAATAATAAATTGTCAAACTGACAATTAAATCACCTGTTCGAATCATCCCTAATGTAATTATCTTTAGAATAGGCTTTCTAGCTCTTTGTGGGACAAATTTTTGATGGCACTGTATTGAATGATGCATTAGGACCATCCATCCAGTTACCATTCAAACCTTTACTCTAAAGTAGCAGATGCACAAAATATGCGTATCATAACTCATTGTACTATTTCAATACAGATTCAGCTACTATGGTGAAAATAAATTACCTTGTTTGTATTAACAACTCACAATGAGCGTATTTGGCGACAATTTTGAAATTTTGAACAACAAAAAAACGCACACAAATAATGATTTTTGAAATGGTTAGGTCTTAAGAGCAGCTGTAGGTCACCCAATTCCCCTAGAAAAAGTGTCTTTTATTTTAGGACTTTTTGGCTGCCATTTTGAAAAAGTCAAATTTTGTCTACTTTTGCAGATGTTGATTAGTACTAATGTTAATATAGAGACTTAAGAGCAACGTTTTCTGAAAATAGAATTCATGTTGCAACTTGTTTGACCTTTGGAGATTTTGTTGCTGATTTTTACTGGCCTACTGCAATTCATTGAAAAATTACAAATATACCCGGAAATTATGTATACATTATTTTTCAAAGGTTTCCATGGGAACATAATGTTTATGAAGAAAGCTAACAATTAAGTTCATTACAGGTAAATATATGACTTTTAAATACAGTGACGATAATAAGAATATGGAATTACTTCCTCCTCAAAAAGTTAATCATAAACATAGATTTGGGCCTAGGATTATAGACCTAAGCAAACATGCAAACTTAGAATTTTACATAATTTACCAAATTAATTCAGACAAAATATGTAGAAAATTGAATTATTTTTTACTTCAAAATCGTCTGGAAATGCTTTTAATTGTGCACTCTGAAAATAAAAATGTGCAGCCCATTTTTTCTTCATTTCTAAGTATGTCAATATGTCAGCTATACCATACAGCAAAAAGATGAATCTTACTGTTAATAACGTAGGCACTCAAAGAATATTTGTCATACAAGGTGCAATGCTGATGCCAATTAGCTCGTATGTATTGTTCTTCACGTGCAAAACATTGCAGACTTCCATACTGCAGTTACTGTGCGTTTTCCTATACACAATACACAGTGCTCTCACCATTGACGCGTGACCTCTACAAATGATGTATGTTGGAAGAATGGGCACTTGACTAGTTAACATCAATGTGTGAAAATAACCAGCCAATATTTAAAGTATTCTCCAAACTTCTAGCAAATATATTTCTCTAACATGACCTAAAATTACAGCTAGGTTAGATGTTCAGAAGGGGTCGCACTTTCGTAGAATATGAGTGAGGGCAAAGCATAGCTAGCTCATAGCTAGCCAACTCCCCGTGTTAATTGAATGGAGATTTGACCGAAAATATTGAGCTATATTGGTAACGGACCGCTCCGTTCTGAAGGATGCCACAAAAAAACGGTACAAGCTACATTTAAAGTATTCTATGAAATTCTAGAAAATATAGTTTTGTAACATGTCCGAAATTTTAGCTAATTTAGGTGTTTGGAGAGGGTCGCACTTTTGTGTTTTAGGAAGGATATGTAAACGACAGATAACACCAAAAATATGAAGAAATTATTTCCAAACCGTGTTAAGTCAACAATCATTATGTTGCTCATTTTCAAGAATGCTGGTTAACAAAAAGCAGGCCATTGTCTCATTTCGTGAACAAAGGTCCACATACCATTGTTTCCTTTCGTTTCCTTTATAATCGGTTACCCAACTGAAGCTATAATACCAGCTTTATTGCGATATCGCACATGTTAAACAGACACATGTGCACAACCAGAGAAGATCCGATTTAATCAGTTGAGCTGTTTCAATGAGTGTTATCTTGGTTTAATAGCTTTTAATGGGGTTTAAGTCCTGCAAAGGTCGAGATGAATTCTACTGTAGACATGACTGCATCATGCACAGAAACAAACTTCAGACTTTTTTCTTTCCATAATGTACCAAACTTTTGATGTTGCCACTTTTTCGTAAACTGGAGGTCTTTTTACCTCATCCCGCTTTCCTAATGAATATATATCAAAAATCGCTTGTCCTCCCTCTCAGTTGCCAAACCTTCTTGCCCCCCCCCCCCCCCCTTCGGCTGGACAACAATTTCTTGCTCCTCCCACACAATTTTACCCTACAACAGGGCTCATAATTATATTGCACAGCCCCGAAAATCTTTCAAACTTTTGTTCCTATGCACTTTGTTTCCCTACACACCGGTTTGCAATACCCATGGTTACTTTTGTACTGATATACTATATTTTCTAGAATTTCAGAAGAGTACTTTAAATATTGGCCGGTTATTTTTCACACAGTGACGTTAACTAGGCAATGTCTTATTAACCTATAACATACACTAAAAACACCAAAGTGCGAATATTTCCAAACATCTAAATTAGCTAAAAATTTAGGACATGTTACAAAACTATATTTTCTAGAATTTCAGAAGAGTACTTTTAATATTGGCCGGTTATTTTTCACACAGCGACGTTAACTAGGCAAATTCCTATACTTCTAACATACACTATTTGTAGAGGTAACGCGTCAATGGTAAGAGCACATGTATTGTGTATAGGAAAACGGACAGTAACTGCAGTATGCAACATCATTCATGAAGACTATTTACAATGTATGTCATGGGGAAAATCCCATGATATCAGTATGTTGCAATGATGAACAATGATGGCAATGCCTCCCTCTCAGTTGCCAAAACTTTCTTGCCCCCCCCCTTCGGCTGGACAACAATTTCTTGCTCCTCCCACACAATTTTACCCTGCAACAGGGCTCATAATTATACAGCCCCGAAAATCTTTCAAACTTTTGTTCCTATGCACTTTCTTTCCCTACACACCGGTTTGCAATACCCATGGTTACTTTTGTACTGATAGTTTTACTGTATACAAGTCATATTAATCAGAAGCGGAGTTATAACTTGTTAAACTTTGCTCCTTCAGTAAAAGGGTACATTATTTTGGCACTATATTATTTCCTTTTTTCCACATTGCTGGTATTAAATATCAAATGGTATAATTGGCGGTCACTTCAAATCATCCCCAACTGAATGAGGTTCAGGAATGTCCTCTCATTATTAATTGTTGGTTAACCCACCACTTGAACAGGATTTAACCAAAGCAAACAAAGACTTAATTATTATTACTATTATTATTATTAAAGCACATTTCTATAGCGCTCTACAAATAACACAGCGCTTTTGCTCCAAAACAAAAAACATAAGAAAAACAATATAAAAACAACAACATGTACCCTTTTACTGAAGGAGCATTTTTACTATAATGCTATACATAAGTATAAGCTTATCCTCTTCAACAATAGGATTAAAGATTATTGTTTGACTTGACTAAAATGAGAAACAAGTCGGACAAATATTAGGGACATAGGAATACAACCTCTATGCATATTTTGCGATGTAAGTCGAAATACAATTTGCCGACTTTACGAGCGGTTTGAGATGGATGGTCACATATGAAATTCAGATCAGCTTACTGCTTTGTGTCCTATGTATATCCATTGAATTGAATACATGAATCCAAAACCCACCCAAGTCGATGGGAAGTGATTTTGAGAAAAAAACCTGTGTATCATTTTAATTCCTTCAGTTAGATTTACCTGGTCAATATGGTAAGTTGTACGTGCAAATGGGTGGGTTAAACTGTATTAGGTATGACGATTAGCATTTCAGGGACTTCGTGGGGTTCATGTTAAATTATGGACTTGGGTGGTTTTTTGAATCATATACTAAGACAATAATATTGGAATGAGATTACCATTAGTAAGATAATACAAAATAAAGCACACAGTTATGTATAATGTTGATAAGCATTCTGTCATGTAATATAAACCACACACTTTCCTTGATTAAACCCATTTTTTTTTTCAAAAGTCACTCTCCAGCAATGAATGTGTTACAAGTGGACTTTTATACATACTGGATTTCAATCAATGTGTTACAAGACTCAAATCATGGACTTGGGTTGATTCTTTCATACATGCTATTTTTCACATGCTCAATAGACACAGAGGATGAATTTGAGTTGTTCTTTCATACATATAACAGGTCTATGTACAGCAACACTTTCCCATGCTTAACTCAATTTGGCCAAAGTATGGACTTGGGTGGCTTTTGTATTCATATATTCAATTGTCTGTAGAACTCTGGTTTGAATGAGTGGTACCCAGGCAAATGCCAGGGGCGCACCGAGCCAGCCATTTCAGCTCGGCTCATTTCTCTCCCTTCTCTTTCCATCTATCAATTGGGCCCCCTATATTTCTCCCCTCTCTCCCAGTCTCCCCACTCTCTTCTCTCTTTCTTCTATTTCTATGTGTCTCTCAGTGGCGTTGATTTCTTTTTGACATGGGTAGACTGGCCCCCAGTCTCGGTTCGGTTCCATCTCTGGATAATGTAACAATAAATAATTACATAATGCCCTATGAAAAAATGCCAAAGTCCTGTAACCCCCCCTTATTTTCTTCAATGCCAAAACCCATTCCTCTTCATCCACAAATCGACGCCACTAATTACACCCACCACAGTCAACCATGCAGCAATATAGAAATATACTCGTATTATAAGTGAACGCGAAAGTCCATTGAACGCCGATTCCGATATTGGGTTGATTTTTAATGCTATGTAATCTACATTACCAGTCGTTCTACATGGACCCGAGGGAGGGTCTATGACATGGGGGGATGGGGTTGGAAAAAATTCTTGAAGTAATGTGAATTCAGCACCTTTTGACGACATAACAAGGTTAAGGTACAAATGCGCACAAAGCGAGCAAAATGTGTGCAATTTTGAAGCTAAACTATTGAAAAATGGTGCAAAAATGGAATATATAGGCACTTTTATTATTTGTACTTTTACTATTAAATTATTACCAATATTACCTTCACTTCAGGGGTGTGATTCAAAGCTTGTGAAATATCCAGGAATGAGTAGAAAATCAAAATTGGGCTAAAATACCCCCAAAAGGGGCTGAAAATCAATAAAATTGCGTAAATTTTGGCCACAAAAAATCCAGGAAATCTGGATAAATTCTGAATTAGAATCACACCCCTGTACTTTGAAAATAATGCAATTCATGCAAAATGCACTCACCGTAAAAAAAGTAGATGCGATTCAGATTCCTCGTCCAAAAGCAATACAAAAATATTCGAGCTGAACTGACGGTTGTTTCAAGTGACGACGGGTATTACTGGTATTTAGTGATATTATGAGGAAATAAAACTGAAAATATTAAAGTATACAGACAGTCATGTAAACGATGTATCGTTATTTCCTAGTGGGGGTACGGTAAGTCGGCGAGTTATGGGGCGGCGAGTTATGGGAGATTTACTTTAAGGCCAGGGGGGGTGGTTACGTATAAGGAGAAGCGGCGAGTTACAGTAACGTCAAGCGGCGAGTTATGTGAGAGTTACAATAAGACCAGGTGGCGAGTCAGAGTAAGGCCAAGCGGTGAGTTACATTAAGTTACATCCTCCCTGGCAAAATATTGGGGAGGATTTATCCCCCCGGGAATGGATCTACGCCTACGGAAGGGAGGATGCTAAAACACTCAAATTTACTAACCAATGACTTGGTGTAGTTGTAATAACCATCCTTATCGTCTACCGAAGGGGGAGAGGGGGGGGTAACCATCCTTAATGTGCTCATTTTACTTGGCAACAAATCCTATTTCTAGTTTGTTGTTCAAAATATAATACAGCCTACATACTCTTAATGTAAGAGAGTAAACAGAGAGTAAGACTATCACCAGCATCCCCGTCTTGGCCAGACCATTCAAACTGCTCATACATGCGAGCAGCCCCGCTGGAGGCTCCGTTTTTGAGTTGTGGCCTCAGACTATCACCAACATCCCCGCTTTAGACAAACGTATCAAAATCATACATTTTGCCCTGTAACTCGCCACTTGGCCTTACTGTAACTCGCCACTTGCCCTTACTGTAACTCGCTACTTGGCCTTACTGTAACTCACCGCTGTGTCTTACTGTAAGTCGCCACTTGATCACTGTAAGTTGTAACTCGCCACTTGGCCTTACTGTACGCCACTTGGCCTTACTGTAACTCGCCGCTTGGTCCTACTGTATCTCGCCGCTTGTCCTTACTGTAACTCGCCCCTTGGCTATACTGTAACTCTCCCATAACCTGCCGCCTCATAACTCACCGTTTATCATCCTCACATTGGTCAGGTGTCAAACTTTTATTGGGAGGGCCTTAGGAGTCATGGTTGACTTTTTGTATACGCCCCTCGCAACTGCGCACACGTTGAGTTCGACACCTGTTTCTTATACAAGGTGTGTCAAGAAAAACGCTACCTTTGGCAGCGTTTTTGAATGTCCAGAAATGGTGTAAAAATACTAATTCCAAGTTTTTGACAGGCTGCGTCAGAATCTTGGAATTGTCAAAATTCCAGAATTTTGACAATTCCAAGATTCTGATGCAGCAGGCCTCTGCTTTTCTGCACATGTCATTACTTCTTTATCATGTTTAGAGGCCCTAAGAATATTAAAGGGCATATCTATTGCAAAAACAAGTTTAACTCCATTCGAAGAGAATAATTATTACATTACAAGTTGACACTCGTCGAAATTGTGTTGGTAAAGTTCGGGCTCGTACGGGTCCTTCCCCCGTTCGAAGCGAAATTAATTTTCAAGGCAGCGGGCTGAATGACGTAAGTAAATGAAGCGGACACTCTAGGGGAGAGTGGGGTAATCCCGAACACCTTTTCATTTAAGCCTATTACTACACATTAAAACAACGTAAGATAGAATAAACCACACCAATATCAAGAGTGGGATTACCTGCCGTGAGCTCTTTTCATATTCATTCATGTATAAATGTGCGACCTTCAATGGTCAACAAAAGGCCCATTGAAATTGTTTATTTGCATATTAATAAATACAATATCGATCACGCTCAAATTCTAAGCTCAAAATATTTTTTAATTTTTTAGTCCAAATATTTCTTATGATGTTGATATACATATGAATTGTAATATCACAATTTACTAATATATAATAAAGAAGCGGCTGACTTTATCCTTATGTTTAAAACCTATTAAATTTGTAATACTTGATTCAGAGTTTTTTCTGAGAACAAAAACGGTACACGGCCTGTACATTGAGAGTGTTTACAGTCCATTCTTTCAAATCGGGCACATATCATTTCATTACGTCAAACTTTCTTCTAGGTTAAATCTGCCTCGTTCGAAGGAATTCACTGCTTACAGTTGGTTTTTGCGGAATATCAATTTTAAACGTCTTATTTTCTCAAAAAAGGAGTCATTTTCATTGTCCTCATAATATTTGCTTGCCAATGATATGATGTTGTCCGAGACGGGGTGACCCGATTTACATGACAGCCTTATCGGCTACCCTACCTTTATGCCTCAGACTCATAAAAATGAAGATTATTTTAAGTTGGCGTCTGAAGAAAGCACTTGTATTTCCTATATTTCTCGTAACCGCTGTTAAAACGCGAATCTTTAATAGTAGCTAGTTGATGTACCAGCCTACATTAGCTCCAATCCGGCTTGAAATGTGTGTGGGTGTGTGTGTGTGGGGGGGACAACCGGGCAAAATTGGCTGAAAAGAACAAAAAATGGGTTATTTTACCAAAAGGTGGGGACACGTCCCTCCTGACCCCCCCCCCCCGGGGGGGTTGACGCGCATGCCACCCTCACCATGCCAGCGTATTAAAACTGATTTTATCATAAGATATATAGTTTTGTGTGCCGTGTATATCATACATAGCATACGGGCTGTGATACAACTGCAGCTTGCAAATATTTGTTCAAATATCGTAAAGGTTGTAAGCTATTATACGATGTCTTTAATTTGTAGGGGCTAAGAGAATGAAACAATCGGGTTAACAAGTGGCAAATAGATTTAGATATAGAAAATAAGGATTGGAAACAATTATGTCTTTTAAGGGGGTACTACACCCCTGGCCAATTTTGTGCCTATTTTGGCATTTTTCTCAAAAATTATAGCGCATTGGTGACTGGTAAGATATGTATATTATAGGGGCAAAGACTACAACTACTGCACTGAAAATTCAGCAACTCAAGTCAAGTAGTTATTGATCAAATATTGGTTTCCCTCATTTTTGACTGTAACTCCACAACTGTTGTCTGTGCTGAAATAAAATTTCCAGGTGTAGTACCCCCTTAAATTTCAGGTTTTCTGTTGATTCGAACAAATAGTCTGTTGCTAAAATTTAATGTAAGGGAAGACGATTTATGCACATTTTGTAAAGGTAACTCCGAAACAATTAAAAGCATCTTTTTGTAAATTGTCAAGTCTCTAAACTATTTTGGAATACATTAAATTATGTAATGGATAAAAGAACAAACTAATGTGGAATTGAAAATGTCTGCATTAACAATTATGTTTGGTTCTAAATTTGATTTGACTTTAACCCTTATAATGACAATGGCAACATTCCATATCTATAGAGCAAAGATGATGGAAAAACACCCAGATTTAAAAACTTTTAAACAATAAATTAAATATTATTATAATATCTTGAAATATCAAGCATAGCAGCATGTAATTTGGAGTTAAGTTCTAGAAAAAATGGCAACTATGGCGAAGTCTCTACACACATGGTTAATTGGTTAAAATAAAATCCTTTGTTAATCTTTTAAGTATCACATGTGTAATATTTTTAGTATATATACTATGTTTTATCTTTATACCTATATATATATATTAGTCTCTGCTGTCAGGAAAGTTTTTTGAAGGGGTCCTGTGGTCATTTTGTATGTTTTCTCCCCCCCCCCCCACCGGACTCAAATACAGGGAATAAATAATCACACAAAAAATATGGCAAATGATTAAAAATTGATATTTTGACATTTAACAGTCCTCGAAGTAAACTTAAATCTAATGATATTATGTACTTAAAGTGTATGTAGCTGGTATTTTGGTGTGACTCAGGTCCCACAAAAAATATTGTGCAAACGTCTCTATCTGAGCCCTTAAACTTGGGTAAAAATCGTATGAACCGCGTGAGTCAATCAAAAATCACTGAAATCATTACTTCTTGTTCAATCAATAATAGTATCAGATATTCCGCGTTTCCCTATGACATTATCGGTTCAAGGTAAAATATGTACAATAGAATGATTTAAACATAATTGCCGTTTGCGTCATAATGAGGTTTTACTCGTTTTTGGAAATGGTACAGATCACCAGTTTCACTTTGACCTTGGACCTGAACTTAATGAAAATAACAAAATCTTTTCTACTGTGTTCATATGTGTGTGTGGTATTCTTTGGAGTGGAAAATCCAACCAGGAACTCCAATCAATGACATTTTGCTATATATTCCGTATACATTTAGGCCTATGTATGACATTAGCAGCCAAACAGGAAAAAGGGAACATTAGTTGCGACAAGTTATTGTGTGTTGTAAAGCAGGTAAGATTTTCATTAATTTTTCCCTTGATCTCCAAAATGAGTGATATTTTAGCCATTATATGAGGTCAATATGAATTATTGAATTGTTTAGAAACAGTGGTTCATTACACTGCACGTATGGCAGACGGATGTATCGGTATCGATACACCTTTGCATAGTTATTTTCTGATGCGCGATAGGCGCGAGAAAATTTACAATTTTAATGCTAAAATGGGCCAAAAATAGGGTTAATTCAGGTCAAAAATAGAGTAAATGCTAAATCGCAAATGTTTGTAAAGTTTATCTCTGCATTTCGAGGCAGGGAATCAACTTCCCCCTGCTCCAGTATATAGGCCTATTTAGACCTATGCCACTGGCACTGATGAATGGTTTGGTGGGAGGGGTGGAGGGACAGCTCACTCATAATTATTGCCAATCTTGCATAATCATTTCATGCACCCTTCATTGCCATCCATAAAATGCTTTGGCCCAGTATGATAATGTATCCAATACTTGGATACTACTATATGGGCCCAAGGATGTACTCCAATAGGCTCAATTTATATTAATAACTAGTAATAGGGTTCAATTTACAGTTTTTACCCTGTCTTTCTCTTCCATTTTTATAACTACAATAACCACGCAGGCGGTGGGACAGTCGTAATTTTGCACGTTGGCAAAATTAATAGAAATTGTTCAGAAATTGTATTGGTTGTAAACACTGTCGTTTTCAAGAAAGGGGCAACGAAGTATTCACAATTTACCCTTACAGAAGGCGCTATTAAGCCGTATTGAATTTGTTGAATGGCATATAAATATTATTTTTTAAGCACGGAATCTTAATTCTCACTGCACGGATTAAACATCACTGCACGAACGTGCCAGGAGGCAGTTCGAGGCACGTTAAAATAGCCCCGTGGATATCTGATAAAACACTGCAAGAATAAAACTCACTCCACTCTTATTTTAATGAACAAGTTTAATTTACTTTTGAATGTATAAGTATACAGGAAAAAGTGTATTTCTGTCTTTTCTAGTCGTTAAACTAGAGCGGTTACCATGGTTACCGCACCATAACTGAAACATGGGGCTGCGGTAGTATATTGTGGTATACCACTGTCACCCGGGGATCATACTTTTATTTCTTGGGATTTCGAGATATAGACTCAAAATAGGAATATTGACCGAGTCTTATGAGACACCACTCAGGGGGTCATACCTTCGTGGCATTTCGAGATATGTTCATTTCAGACCAAAAGGTTGCTCAGTAAGTAAGTTAGTAAGTAACATTCATTAACATAGGCTGATACCATTTCATGGTTCAGCAAAAAATGTGCTCTAAATGCCTTGATGGCTCATAACATTCAAAAGGTAAGTACCCCTGTTAACTCCTCTCGCGCAGGTGTCGACTGTAGACGACAAGTGTCAAACTTTTTGTCCGCCATGGGCGGGCTATCTCTGAATTTACACTTAATTTAGGTGTATTTTGTCCTGGGTCCAATCTTTAGCATGGAAAGTTTGCTATATCTTTATAAATATAATGATTGGTTGTACTAGATTTGGGTTTTTGCATCTCATATTTGAAAGAACCAATGTTTATTAAATTGCAATATTTCGAAACCACAAACCAAAACTGGGTACTATGATGATATAAAATTGGATGGTTTGAACCCAATACTACAAATTAATTGGTCGAGCTATGAGTTTTAAAATATTGGACTTTAAAACTCATAGCGAGACCAATTAATTTGTAGTATTGGGTGAAAAAAAAACCATCCTATTTTATCATTATTATGTTTTCAGAATCTTACATCAAATAATGTTTTTAATTTTTTTTTTTTTTTAATTTAATTTTTAATTTTTTTTTTTTAGTCAAAATCTAAAAAAAAAAATATTTGGAAAAAAAAAAAAATTGGCCTACATTTTCGGATTTTATTTTTTGCCCCATTTCCAGAATCCAGAAATTTCCGTAACATTTATAAGACTTGTCTACTACTAGGCCGCTATTACTAGAATGTCAATTTACATCCAGGGGTTCATACACCAACATTTACGACGCTTCGTAGCTCTTCGTAACTTCCTATGTCTAAGATTAGAAAGCCATCGTAACTTTCAATGCAGTGTCACATAATCATACATAATAAAGTACCGGTAAAATTATTATGATTGCATGATTGATAGGTCTGCCTACTGAACAAGGACCCTTCGTAAAGTTACGACTATGGTATTCGCAGAGTGAAATGGACCCCGGATACAAAACAAACTAAACTGCAGTCTTCAACATTTTCAATTTCACGCAAAACGGTTCCTCAATAATAATTTTGACAAACCATATCACATGACATGTCCATCTCATGCATGTGATCATCATGTTGTAAGCTTACTTACAATTATGATTATCTTCCATTTCGGTCCAAAACCCTAACGTGTTTGTGCTAATCACACACCCTGTCATGCCTGTTGAGTCTTCTAGTAGTCATGGTAGTTCGAAAAAACCCATTGACAGATAGAAAACCTCAGGTTTTGTCAGGAAATTGGATAATTTTGGTTCATTTTCAACCCGAAAAACGGCGGAGGTGCCGAATTCGGAAGCTGTTCACATTGAGATTTCGGGCCGGTTTCATAACTTACTTTACTATTGTCACGGAAATTTCACCAAATCACTCTTGTTTATCTTTATAAACAATTAAAAAAATGCTACATTGCATTTTCGTGCCTGGAATCCTTGGACAATTCTCTGTCGCTAAGAGAGCCGTCGCCGCCGCGCTGGCTGGCTGACAGCTAAATTTTATTATTTTCATTTTCAATAACATAATTTGCACACGGTACCAAGCATGGTACGATAGTCTCATTTATGCAATTTATGGTCCCCATACGAGTGGTCTTTAAGCTAAACGTACACTGGCGGGAAATTTAAAATTCAAAATGTTCACGCTAAATATTTGGGTATGAGCATATGAAAAACAGCCCCGGTTTTGAAAAAATAGCGTCCAAGTGTGTGAAAAAATCGGGCTCTTCAGCTCTGTACAAAGTATAGGGACTAAGATTCTGAAAACATAATAATGTAAGATATTGGGCTACGAGTATGCATTTTACCAAGTTGGCAATAGGAATTTCCTTCATTTGGCATATGCATGATTTTCTTTTGTTGACCTTCAAGATGTGGCTTTTTCAGAAAAAGAGATGAGGTTGTTGAAGAGTTTAGACAGATATGCTGTATATGTTTTTTGTTCATGGATGAAATTTGCTGTAATCAACAATATCTGGTGAATGACTCATTTTCAGTCCAGATTGACACTTCAAATCGGTTAAAATTTGACGAAAATGTGATATTTTCTTTTGAATTAATACTAGTCCAATAGTTTTTGTCATATCAATCGAATGGCAATAAAATTCCTAGTCAGAGACGGATTTTACTATCAATGCATATTATCTGTTTTTGACTATAACAATGCAAACATGAGTCATGTTTTTGTAGCCTCAGCAGGTAGTACCGCTAATTGAATCTGAACATACAATTAAAAAACGCTTATTTTGTAAATACTAAGTGATTATTTATGGATGAAATTTAAAGGAAATGCTATCAATGAAATAATTAATATGGGCTTATATTAAACATACATTTTGTTTTGTCAACGATGAAAATCCATTCACAAATAAAGTTTTTAGGACCTATAATATTTGACAATTCAATTCATTCAGAAAATACAAGATTGGATTGAGTAATCCTGCAGTCTTTTTGATTATAATGTGCTTGTAATTAACAGTAAACTATACCATGCGAATAAATATATTTAAAATCAAATGCCATGCTTTTAAGGATTGGAGGAGCCATATTTTTTTTCAGTTTTAGCCATTTAATTACAAAACTGTAGTGGTAATTGGTAAAAGACATAAAAGGCAAAAAGACAGAAGTTATGAATGAGAGAGTTGACAGAAAGTTGTAGCAGTTAGATTGTTATTGACATGATGGGTGTAGGCGCAAGTGTTGAAGGTCAGGTCAAGGTCATCCAAGGTGAATTGAGTATAGATTGTCAGATTGTCAGCAAACATTCTTATTTCTCGTCTGAATATAGATTGAACCCTTTGTTACACGTCTGAATTAAATCCAGACCTTTAGATCACATTTTTCAATTCAGCTTTCAACATGAAAATTCTTGAGTATTTCCTAGTATGTCATTGGTGGTATTTACCATTAAATACCGATATTTCCCACCCTATTGGTTGTGCCACACAAAAAATTCCTAGCATTCCAAGTACTTGTCAATGCAAAATTATGAAACATGATCTTTATCCATGGCGTTGTCTTTTTTAAGATAGTTCTTGTTTAAATTCAAAAATTTCAGAATTGTACATTTTCAGGACCATATTTGGAATCAGCATGAAAAATGCATTAAAATGAGTACACACAAGACTAGTATTTGGTTCAGTGGTTTTGGAGATAGCTCTTGATACTTGAGAAAATGTCCCAAAATTTGAACTTTTGATGTTGAAGCTTATGGCTAGCAGGCAGAGCATTAATGAATGACAAAACAGTTTATCGCATGCAAAATTTGGGAAATGTATTGGAATCGGAATTTATTGCTTTGCATTATGACACCTACTTTGATTTAAAATCGGATCAATTGGTCGAGCTATGTGTATTAAAATATTGGACGAGACGTAGTCGAGTCCAATATTTTAACATTCATAGCGAGACCAATAAATATTGGGCGTAAAGCATCCAATTTTATCATTATTATGTTTTGGATCCAATATTTTCACACACGTGGATTCATCAAAACATAATAATGTTGTAATATGGTCCCAATAATGATGTTGCAGGGTATGTTTAAATAAAAGTAACCCAAGAAAAATTTGAAAGTTGCAGCATATCCTATTGAAAGATTAAAAAAATTGCAGTATATCCTATTGACTTGTCTGCAGTATCCTTTGAGTGACGTCTGTTCGGCTCTCGTAGGATTATTTTTTGTTTCATGTATTTGGAGGAAGTAAAAAACATCAATCAAAATTGTCATTATTCACATCAGTGATCATTCATTTATGAAACACAATATTCTGACCAACAAGGGCCTTCGTCGCTCGCAAGACATAGTGGCGTATCACGAAAATGGCCATTTTGAGATAATTGCATCTGAAGTTTTTGCAACCTTTAACCGTTTGTCATACATTGCCTCGATTAAAATGTCCCCCTTTCTTGAATGGAAATTAAAAAGATAAATATTTAAGTTACATTTAAAATTATTCTCCATTCAATATTGACATAGGACACGTGATACGCCATTATGTCGAATAATAGTTGAATTCATATCCATATTGGCCACACAGCCGCGATATACCAAAATAGTGGTGTACTCGTATGTAACATATTTACGACATAGTGGCGTATGTCAGTAACATGTCACTGATACGCCACTATGTCGTCCAAAACAAGAGGAATGTTGTACACAATAATTCCATTGAGTGAGATACGCCAAACCTAATTACTGATAATACTTAATTAATTAAGGGGGTACTACACCCTCGATAAATTAGTGTCTATTTTTGCATTTTTCTCAAAAACTAATAACAGAGTGGTAACAAAAGTTATGTATATTATAGGGGCAAGAAATCCAATTACTACACTGGAATTTCAGTGACCCAACACAAGCGGCTTGTTATTTATGATCAGAAATAAGGTACCGCTAGGATGTACCTCGTTTCCTATCATATATACTGAACCGCTTGTCTTGACTCACTGAAATTCCAGTGTAGTAATTGGATTCCTTGCCCCAATAATATACATAACTTTTGTTACCAGTATGTAATTATTTTTTGAGAAAAATGCAAAAATAGTCACAAATTTACCACATGGGTGTAGTACCACCTTAATGACATGCGTGTCTTGAAATTTTGTCAGAATGTAGAGCTAACTGATCTTATTTCATTTTTTAAAAATGGCTGATACGCCACTATGTCTTGCGACCGACGAATTGCAAGTAGTCCTTTCAGTGGTAATGTTAGATATAAATTTGTTTTATCAATTATCACATGTTTTGATCGCCTCCAAATTTATGAAACTAAAAGAATAATCAAGTGAGGGCCGAACACATTTCCTTCCATGGATACTGAATAGAAGCAATAGAATGTTGCTACAACTTTCAAGTCTTATGCTACAACATTGGAACCATTGCAACAAATGTGCATTAGGTGTCAATGTGTAAAAGTAATTTTTTTTTCCAATGCTTTTTACAAATTTTGCATAACCTGTTTTGGAAAAGTGGCCATTATTTATTAATAACACAGCCAAATTAAAAAGTCTCCAATTGTTCCATCCCCATTTAATCAGAGTCTGATGAGTTTATGGCAAAATAATGTATATAATAATTTTCTATACACTTTCTTTCGAAGGTTGATACCAAATTTGATATCAAAAGTATAATCATCGTGAGCATAGGAACCGTTGTTTAGAAATTCGTACAATTTTAAAAATGACAAATTACGAATTGACCACGCAAAAGCCAATACATGGTATCAGCTTATTATGTGGCCCCGGGGGGCACTTCAATTTGAAATGGATATAGGTGTAGGGCTGGCGCTTTCGCACTAAGGGGCATTCGGTGAGAGCAACATGTAAAAAATATGGGGTCATTGGGTGAGAGCATGATTTTTGGCATTCGGTGAGAGCAAAATGTAAAAAATATGGGGTCATTGGGTGAGAACATGACCTTTTTTAAACCAAAACAGCGCCACAAAAACCTCGAAAAATCGAATTTCTAGTTCTAAATGGCTTCAAATTTCTTTATTTTTTCAAAATAAGTAACAAAATCAGTGATAAATGAAAGTTGCTGTTCAAATTGAACTTGTAAGGGTCTTTGGGTGACAGATCAAATGGAAAAATAGGGGTCTTCGGGTGACAGAGCGCGGAGCGAGCATGTGTTCGTAAAAAATATGGGGTCTTTGGGTGACAGCGATGCTGAAAAGGGGTCTTAACAGCCCTACATACGCGTCACCTCCAAAGTTGAGTGCCCCCCCCGGTATGTGGCCCGAAGCAACCCGTACAGGAATCATTGTACACTTGCCTGCTGACAATAAAAGAGCGGGGTATCTGATTTGCATTTTGACGTGCATGGGTAATTAGACCTCTCAGATGCGTGTAGATGTGTTGAGAAGAGGTGGTTTATAATCGATTAGCCTGCCGGCATATTCAGGCGGCGTAATTCTTGACACTTACGCTAGCTCCTCCGCTTGACACAAGTCCCTATGTCATTTTTAAAATTGCTTTATAATTTATTAACTTTTGATATCAAATTTGGTATCAACCTTCGAAGGAGAGTGTACAGAAAATTATTATATAAATTATTTTGCCATAAACTCATCAGACTCTGATTAAATGGGGATGGAACTAGTGGAGACCTTTTAATTTGGCTGTGTTTATTCAACGTCACATAAGCCAAGTAATCGACTTCTTGATCACTTTGTCGTAGTAAGCGTTGAGGGGGTGTGGTAGTTACTTTAAACAGTATTTTGATGTTTTTGTAATAATATACATTCCATCTTGTCAAAAACAAAAGTTTTTACCGACCTGACAGTTTTTGTACATTTAATGAACCTTTTCAAGAATGAAGTGTTTTAATTTCTTCCAAAAGATGCACATTTTATATTCACAATCTGATTTTACTTCCTTTCCCATTTTATTATTTCAGAAAGGGAGCATAATAAATACTTCTGGGGAATTGATAGCAAGTGCCCAATGTGAACATTGATTATATGGATTTGATAGGTACATCAATGTCTATACCAAGGTTACACTTGTGGGACTGAGACATATACATCTTGATGATCTGTAGAATTTGAGAAGCCTTTGAGATCACATCTACAATCTCTCTCTCTGTGTCAGGTGGCGCTGTGTAGCGCTGCTGTGGTCTTCAGTCCAAGAGTACGCCATCTCACTCGATCTGATGCCAAGTGCGTTGCACCTTGCATTCCTTGGTTAGAAACCAGCTTCACGTCATTAGTCCAAGATGTTGGTGGACGTCCTCTTCCTCGTCTGCCTTCCATAGCCCCTTGCAAAATCTGTTTTTCCACACCTCCATCATGTTTCCTGACAATATGGCCAAAGTACTTCAGCTTTCTCTCCATTATTCCGCTTCTGATGGTTAGACTTGTACATGTACCAATCTTGTCGATCTACAATGCAGAATTTAAAAGTGGTACCAGTTGGAGATGACACTGTCGGTAAAACTTCTCTTCTGCATACGTACATTACAAACACCTTTCCCCTTGACTGCACGTATATACCAAGATACATTAGAGGTACATGCCTTATATCGTCGATGTGATGTTCCGAGGAAAGCCGTGCAGTTTGACAGTGTGGGACACCGCTGGAGGGGTATATTCAGCTTTGTTATATGATATGGAAATACTACCAGGTTTGCGACGGCGAACCTGGTGAAAAAATATTTTAAATTTATTGTATGATTTTGGTTAAATTTTAATTTTATTAGTCTGTGCCAAAAAATATGAAATAGTAATACTAACCACTGTCAGGAAGGTTTTCTGGTCATTTTAAACCGATATAATGATGTAAAATGAAAGAAACCCACTTCTCTCTTGGCCATTTCACTGTGGAGCTCTATGTGTAATACATTAGGGGCTGTGCAATAATTATGAGCCCTGGGGGAGGGTAAATGGGGGGGGGGCAAGAAATTTTTGGCGAGCCGAGAGGGGGAGGCAAGCGATTTTTGGTACCCATTCATGAGGCGCCTTTTAAATAAAACGCTCTAAAAAGGCTTAGGAAAACAGTACGGAATTTTCCTGCTCGTTGCGCTCGCAACACACATCTAGACCGTGAAGGTTTGCAAATTGGGATCCCCAAATTTTGGTATGTGTAAGGGGGGGGCAAAGATTTTTGGCGGGCCAAGAGGGGGGCAAGGGCAAGCTATTTTAGGCAGGCCGAGGGGGGGGGAGCGCAAGCGATTTTTGGCGGGCCGTTCGGAAATTTTACCCGGGGGGCTCATTGCACAGTCCCATATGTGAAAAAATTCAGGTTTGGAAAAAATAAGCCACGTTCAGAAAAGATTGTACATTATGGTTAAAAGTTCTAACGAATGTTTGATGACGAAAAATCGATAATATGTTACATATAATATCTAGTAGAAATATATTATCGATTTTACGTCATCAAACTTTCGTTAGAACTAAAGGTGGGCTTACACGATGAAATTTCCATTGCAAGGCCCATTACTTAGTGGGTGACATTATGTGCTCACTGACCATGAAGCTGTGCAATTGATCAAAATAGACGAAGCAATGTTCGGCCTTGCAATTCCTTGAGCGTGGCCATAGGTTTGGGATATACTCAAAACATAAGTAGTGGTTAATGATTTTCGTATTAATATCAAAATGGCTCATGTGTTGTCCTGAAAGCAAAAGATTACCATCCTCTCCTGTATATCTATACAATTTTCCATAAATAAAAGGCTAAGGAAAACTAAGATCAAAAGGGCTAAACACCTAACCAACAACAACATAGGCCTACAAGTGTATTATAATGTAGCATGTGCACACATTTATCATGTTGTGGATGGTGAATCAAGCTGGTCCCTACACATTCCCAAATGAATGCAGTGACCAGCCGGTGTTCACTCAGCTGATCGGCTGAAGGAGGTTAGATTGCATGCAACAACCTTGAAAGTAGAGCATGTCTCTACCTTTTTGCCTGTTGCTCGGGGGATTAATTTGCCTGATGCTTGGGGGATTAATTCCTTGCAAATCCAAAATACACGGAGCAATCTTTTTCCAAGGTCTGTGCAACAGGCAATTGCATGGAAAATTGCATCGTGTAAGCCGGCCTTTAAACACTACTGGAAATAGAATGGCAATAGATTATAACGTAGATATGTTACATACAATATTTTACGTACAATAAAAAGTCTGAATACTGCTTTAAGCTGATTATCCCAATTATCGACTCCCACGTCAGCATTTGAAGTAAACATTACCGGGAAACATAAACCTTCATGGCTGAAAAGTTTCATCCTTAAGGGAACAACCCAAAAGTTCGATGAAGCCCTATAATAAACGAAAGTCCTTTCGTTAGGGAGGCATAGGAGGGCAGGGGTCAAAAAGTCCGATTACGTTTGTAAAAAAGTAGTTAAAACATCGGTCAAAGTTGATCTTTTTTAAGGATTTAAATTTTAGTATTTTCTGAAGTACAATATTGACATTTTACAGTGGTTGCTTCGAAATAATTTCAAATCAATATAGAGTGCAGTACTCGCAACCTGCAATTTGTAAGTTCATTTTTAATCAGCTGTACCGCACCTTGATTCTTTTTTATTTGAAAATCCAGCAAGTCATAATTTTTTCGTGCCAAAAAGGTATGAAGAAAAATATTTTAAAATAAAATAGAATATTGGTTTCTTCCATAAACGTGATCAATATCATTGCATTGTTGCACTCCTCCACATCCCCATCCACCATAGCGACGGTCCTGTATCCTATGAATCCGGGTTGGAATTTTCGATATTTGAAAACTTACGTTAGAAGGGAGGGGGGAGGGGGTTAGCCTTCTAACGAAAGGACTTTCGTTTATAGGGCTTCATCGAACTTTTGGGGTGTTCCCTTAGGCTTCACATGTTTGATATGTATCTCTATTAATATTCAAACAGTAAGTCAATGGAAAATGCTAACAATCATGCATGGAAACTCATATTAAGAAATTTCTGGAAAATCAAGTGGTGGCGCTATTACAGTAACCATGTATACAGATTAATGGTTCTGATTGGTTTGTGCTAAGCTAATGAACTATTTTGAGAAATGTTGTGACATGCTGTAATATGCTATAATTAGGAGGATATTATTCTAGAATGGTAACTAATTATATATAAAGCCTAGATAATAAAATTTAATGATACAGGCAGTAGGTAAGAGTTATACAGGCGGTAGTGAACGCCAATAGTGCTTGATTGTTTTGTCGACTCAAAGAAGCGACAGACTGAAATGTCTCCATCAACGAATTGTGGTATTTTGCTGTCAAATGGAGCAGATAGCTTACTCAAGTGATATCCGACAGAAGAGCTAAGGGTCAATATAGAAGACCTGGACCGCATATTGCGTAAGTCGTACCCTTATCTTACAATTGACTAATGCTATATTTGCATAAACAAACAACTGAATATATGAATACAAAAGCCACCTAAGTCCATACTTAAACCAAATTGAGTTAAGCATGGGAAAGTGTTCCTTTACATAGGCCTGTCATCTGTATGAAAGAACAACTCAAATTCATCCTCTGTGTCTATTGAGCATGTGAAAAATAGCATGTATGAAAGAATCACCCAATTCCATGATTTGAGTCTTGTAACACATTGATTAAAATCCAGTATGTATAAAAGTCCACTTGTAACACATTCATTGCTAGAGAGTGACTTTTGAAAAAAAATGGGTTTAATAAAGGAAAGTGTGTGGTTTATATTACATGGCAGAATGCTTATCAACATTATACATACCTGTGCGCTTTATTTTGTATTATCTTACTAGTGGTAATCTCATTCTAACATTGTTGTCTTTGTATATGATTCAAACAACCACCTAAGTCCAAAATTTAAAATGAACCCCACGAAGTCCCTGAAATGCTAATCGTCATACCTAATACAGGTTAATCCACTCATTTGCACGTAAAACTTACCATATTGACCAGGTAAATCTAACTGAAGGAATTAAAATGATACACAGGTTTTTTCTCTCAAAATCACTTCCCATGGACTTAGGTGGTTTTTGTATTCATGTATTCAACTGTTTACTTACACTTTTATACTTCAAATTATAAACAAGATTTTCAGAAGAAATCCTTGCTGGAATCTGGAATCCAGTGATTTCTGGTCACTTTTAGACGGTATATTCTAGTTGTCAAACTCAAAATACTGCAATCACTGAGAAGATAGCTTCACAAACTTCACACCTTATTACATGTATAACGTGTATTAAATGACCTTTGCTTGGTTATTGTGTACATAATTATTATCAGTCAGTCATCCGGTCACAGATTGACCTTGATTTTCTTTTCACATCGCTTGTCGTGGTCTTTTATGATTTGTTTTGTGTGTCTTTGAACGACAAATTGGTTGAAAGAACTCCATGTTTCAGCAGGTAAAGGATCATTGCATATACCTGAAAAATTGTGAATTTAAATAGTAAAGTGTGTAGTCGAAAATTACCAAATGTTACTGAACTAAAACTAGAATAAAATTTCACCCTACCAAAAAATAAAGGGTATCAGACGAAAGCTGAGTCTTTCAACTAAATAAAGTTCTGTGTACGTGACGTCCAATTTGGCTTGTTTAATACTCGGAAAACTACAGACGCAATAGTTTATAATGACATTATAGTTTGTAATTCTTTAGTTTGATTAATACTCTTGTAAAATACTTGCCTCGACGTGCTGACAATTTATGTTTGGCGGGCACAATCAACAAATTTGTCAAAATTGCCTCCTAAAAAATAAAATATAAGAAATAGTACAAGCCGTTTCAAAATCTTGTCCACGTCTATGAATCATTAAATGAGAGCAAAATGACCGATTTCATTCAAATAAAAATCAAATTGAAACTGAAATTACAAACATGTAAGAATGGCTTAAATGACTCAAATACACCTATTGCACCATTTTATGTGTAAAGTGTCCCCTATAACGATTTCCACTAAACCACTGTTCGGTGTAATGAATAACTGAAGCTTTTTTAAAAGTCGCAAGATACCACACTAAACGATGCATGTGGGCGTAAAGTTACAAATTCAACTTTCTCGGGGGACGGATAAGCTGTGAATAGATTGGGGGAAACGAAGTTTAAGCTAAAAAGGTACCACTGCATGATAACAGTGGGGTATAACAGTAAACCGTATTTCGCAACTTACACTGGTTTTTTTTGCAGTCAATGTATATGTATATATTTTAACTTTGTATGCTCCTAATAAGTTCTAAATGTAATGTATGTATTAGAAGTCCTCTCAATCATTCTGTATATAGATCTAGCCATCTCAATTTACGACAGAATTTGACCAAGTTATGTAACTCCAACATATCCGTCCGAGCCTCAACTTAATAAAAACACAAAAAGGTACCAGAACATGCCAAACAGACAAAAGAAAATATAGCAGGGAAAATACACAAAGATACTGGCTAAATGAGGTGGGATTGGACAGCCAATTTGAAGGCATGAAGGGAGTGAACTTGACGATTGCTTCCGGTAAGTAATTCCAAAACGAAGGAGCGTAAGGATAGAATGATCTCGCGCAGCAATTTATGTGACGCTGGGTAGGTCAGAGATGGGGTCTGAAAGGGTTTGGAGATGAGCACAGACTGTGGAAGATTTTTTACAGACGACAAAGAGTGTCAACGTCACGGCGCTTAGAGAGGTTGGTAAATCAGATTCCTGGAGAAGCTCGTCATGCGCTAACTTCTATTGCTGAAGAATAACACAGCAGGCAAACATCTGCGTGGACTCAATCCGATTTGTCAGTGTTTTGTTGAAAGGATGCCAGGTTGTACAGCCGTATTCAAGGATGGTACGAACCAAAGCAGGGTATAAAGTGCGTCGAGTGTTGGTAGGAGCCGAGTGGAAGGACTTGTGGATGAAGCCCAAGATTTTGCGGGCCTTTTTGGGTCAACATGGAGGTTCCAGGAGAGTTTATCAATCAGCAGGATACCAAGAAATTTAGGAAATGATACCCGCTCAATTATTCTTTGCGGAACAAGGAGTCCAGTTATTATGTTTGTCTACTGCATGTTCATCTTGAGGCCATGTTCCTTACTAGTTTCAGCGAGCTCCCTGAGCATGTTTTCATCCAGGCTCAGATGATGATTATATCATCTAATACGCAAATCTGAGATTGTAGAACTTCTATCCATTGATATTGACACCCTTTTCGCCCATTTTCGTCCTACCGAAGTGATTGCTTTCCAGGCACGATGTAAACAATTCCGCGGAACAACTTTGGCGAGATTGTATCTCCCTGTCTCACTCTTTTTTGATGTTGATAGTAGTTAGTTACGATAGTTGCCACCTTTTGGATTTGTATAGGTCCTTATACTAAAATCCAAACATTCTTTGCGGTGGAAAGGGCTAATTTACATAATGGTTGCTTATGCAAATTACTACGTTGGTCATAAGCCACTTCAGTTTGATACAAATTGGGCTTGATTTCTTAGGACCTTTAGTATGGTGTTATAGGGATCTCATATAGACGAATCCAACGAGCCGAGTGATGGTCAGAATTCAGTCGGCCATTACTGGGTCCCGTCTGCACCAAACCGGTGTTGTTAAATCCGCTTAATATCGACGTTGAATTGTAATGTGCTATAAACTTTCATCATTCTTTTGTCTACATGTAACACGGGTGATGGAATGCAGTTTAATATCCCCGCCAAGGCCACATCATTTCACATTTTAGGTGGGATAGACCTAAGGGGGACCCCGCTATGGCTGCCATTGAGGTGTAGGAATGCGTGAAATTGGATTCGTGTATGCATCGAGCTAATAATAGAAGGAAATTCCACAGAAAAATCCTAATCCACTCAATAGGGTTAAGCCGATTACGCTATTCAAGGCGAGTCATTACTTGAATGGATTTAATCAGTGCAGTCCCTCAAACACGGCCTTTGATGTTTATGATCGTTATGCGACAATATCGATTAAACCGACCCCCAGGTGACCCGTACCGGAAATGGATGGTATTAGTACCCTTTTGCATCGGTCACTTGTTCTTCGATTGCGTCATTGTGTTTCCGAGTTCAAGTTGATTTACTAGCGAAAACCTGATCGAATTCCCTCATTTCCTTCCAAAGTTACGGTGAATTTATGTATTTTTTCTGATTGTGATTAGCAATACTGGCGGATGTCTGCGGGACTTTTAAACCAGTGGAAATGATTTGGAGAGGTTTTCCAAGACTGGCAATGTTGTTTCTACGATCCGCCAAGCTTGGCCATAAGAAATATTCGCGTTATAAAATTACCGGAAGTAAATTGTTTTCCTTTGTTTATGGTCACGGCCACAATGCTTTGTGGGTAAAAATGACGTCATTCTGCTTAGAAGTCGCGATAACGGTGGTTCATAACCGGCCAAACTCAATAGATAAGAAGCTTAGCAAATCGATAGTACACCATTCATACCTGATTGCTCAGTATCGACTCATAACGATCATAGTACAAAGGGGACTGGGTTCGTGGACTCTCCTTCTATTAATAGCTCGATGCATGGTGTATGTATTGTGATATTTATTCTCAGTGTTGCAATAAGCTGCATATTCTATCAGCGACTGCTATAACACCTTGTTTAGGACTTTCAAAAGAAGTTTCAAAATAGCCCGCCAAAGTCACGCAGGTAACTCCGAGGTCATGCATTGCACTGGTTTGAATGGGGGGATACTACGGGAACCAGCGCCTTTTGTTACATCGAGGATTCAGAACCAGAAAGCCGTAACTCACTATGACCAGCTCTCACAAAATCCCGGGCACAAAATGAGCCTAAAATTGGCTCCTTGCTTTGTTCTTCAAAAATCAATACTTCCTACACAGTGTCTTTTGTTTTCTATTGCATTTTGTCATCAATGGGCTGTATCCTCTGCCCTGGCGACTTTATACTCATGTTGTGGAAGTAGGTGATTGTGAGTTGTGGCTTTTTGGCTCTCAACCCTCGACATGAGTAAAGTGGATCAAATCAATTTGTAAGCGCTCTTTAGCAAATTCATAGTTCATTGAATTTACAACCATATGACAAAACAGGCAAAATAGTAACTTTTTGCACAAGATTTGCAATTTAAAGAGAATTGGCCATTGCTCATTGTAACGACGCTAGTATGTGAACAATATAAGAGTGCTCTTTCATTTAATGACATAAGATTTGAAAAATATTGTAAGGAACACTTGAGGTTTTGACTTTTAAAACCTTGGAAGGTCGTTTTCAACAGATTTACCACATTCGCCTTGTTATAAACATTGAATTGCGTTATCTGTTGACATAGTGAAAAAAGTGTTTTTAGGTTTAAATGTTAGCTTTCGTTCGAAAAAATTCTGAAGGGAACACTTGAGGTTTTGAGAAAAACCAATGACAGAGGCTTATTTTCCAGCTAGAATCTCACCCAGCTCTATGATGCTATGCACTCAGCTGTGTAGTGTAATGAAAGACTGTGTTGAGACAATCACTGCTAGCTTGGACAAAATTGTGTGCTCAGGTGTATAGAGGTGGAAACTTGCATAGATGGTTTAAAAGAGAATCGTTTTTGTAGCCAAACCTTTCCATATGAACCCCTATTAGTTCCAAGCGAACTCTTGTTTTGCCCCCACTATTGCTGTTATTTTTATTATTGTGATAGGTTCCTTTCTAAATTTACGAGACGATGAATAAAAAACGATATGAAACTAAGATATGTGCTTAAATCTTTATTATGATATTAATTTTAACAAGTGTTCATTATAATTATATCATTGACCGTATCATTACCATGATTACATAATTATTGGTACAATTCCATATTTGTGTGCAAGTGTGTATTGGAGTAAACATTGAGCTCCTAGTATTTGACTTCATTTATAACCAAACAAAGGAAATATTTTCTTTTGTTTCCTCTTGTTTAGGAAACTCTTTAATTGCTCACATCTTTGGAACTGGTTGTTCAATATCAATGGAGTTTTCTGCAAAATACAGCCTTGTCAATGCTTTTTACTATCCTATAAGAAACTGAAAATTTAATATTTCCGATTTTGCTTGATCGCATCACATAATATGTTAGCCTCTACTTTGATTGTTTTTGAGAACGACTTGTGCGCTAAAATCTAAGAACCGAATTACACCCATTTTTAGGCTCGCATAGTGGCACATAATAGTTACTTTAAGAAGGTGCTATTCTATACTTGCAATTATCAAATACATTTAATAGTACGAGAGTGAGAGTATCGAATGCCACGATAATAATTGTATATAATAGTGGTTCACCATCAGCAAGTTAATGATATCGTGTGATGCCACCTTAATGGATTATTAACCATTTCTTTTACGCCCTTTAACGAGATCTTTCCACAATCCTCGTGATTGGTAGCTAAATCCAAAGGAGATAAATATATGAACTCCTTGCAGGGATGATGCAATAATTGCAATCCACCATATGGCGTCAGTATTAACTGCACTGGCAACAAACATCAGGATCCAACAAAGCCCAAGAAGAGACGAAATCTGGGGAAAAATCAAATTGGATGCCTTTTATATTACCTTTTTAACGTATTTATGGACCGAAATAGTGTTATATTAATATATTGTTGTTGTGGCGCACGTTTTGCCCCACCAAGTACGTTGTTGATACGGTCATCAGGATAACTCTCCGATTTTGAAATATTGTTTGGTACTTAAGCTGTACCCTATGTTAACACACACGGGCACACCCCTAAACAAAAATCTACGTATCAAAATTAGAGTTATACACACGAGTGAGCAACTCTGGCTTTATTGCAGTCAACGTGTTTGGTTTGAAATCTGTATAATCTTTATAATTATTTCTTTATTTTAAATCCTACCTTGCAAAACATAAGTACTTCTCGCATTCCATCTTTATTGGCAGTTTTTTGCTGCAACGCGTTAGACTTTCTCCTTTGCAAGACCAAAGCAACCATCGTTACTGTCAGTAGAATGATATTACTGATAATCGACAATGCAACAGGAATTCCAAAAGCATAAAGATTAGCCCTCGAATTAATTATCCAACATAACACACGTCCGCCATAAATACCTACGTCAGATGGTATAAAGACGTGGACAACTAACGCCAAGGTCACGATCAGTAATGGTATGAACAAACCGAATAGCAAATATGAGAGCTTTTTCATCCGTGTATCACTATCCCGACGGAGTGAATGAATAACAAACTTATCAACAAGAATCACGGCTAGTATGGTCGTCCAAGTAAAGACAGCTAACCACAAGTAATGGGTCAGTGCAGCAAACACAATACAAAGTACACCCGACAATTCAAGTTTATCAGAAAGAATAGTGAAAACCTGGGCCAAAAACAAATTAACGCAAAGACACAAAATGCCAAGGCCGTACAAATGACGAAGGGTTTTGAATGTGCAGTACGTTACGATCGTAAAAAGCTCCGCAATTAAAGAAAGACACGTGAATACAAAGGCGACACAATCAAGAGCTCCGGAAATAAACTGGTACAAATTAGAGCGGGTTTTATCTATTTTAGAAGGAATAGTATCAATGCAGATTTGAGCTGATCTATCTTTCAACAAAATAAAACTGTCAGCATCAATAACACCTTCGACACTGCCGAGGAACAACCCGCTTCCGTTGATATGATACTCTGAGGACTCTATCCTTATCATTTCGCAATCCAACAATGGAATATCTATATTTTGCCCACAAAAAAATACCACTTCCATTGTGGTTAGTTTCCCTCTTTGAATTGCATAATTGAAACTAAAAATAATGTGATCTGGGGCGATATACTGGCCGGCATAAAAATAAATATTCTCGTGATATGAAGTACTGAGTGGAATTATTTCAGCCGGAGATAAAGAGAACCAATTTTGAGTGCAGTTAAAATCGTCGTTCATACCGCTGTTACCATGGCTACAATACACCACAAAATCAATATCGTCAATGTTACATGCATGATCGTGTGACCCGGTGTGAAATATTTCTTCAATGCCTTGAACCAGAGTAGCAGCATTTCCTATGCTATCATAACGAAGTGCAATCCAAAGAGAATGGTCTTCAGTCGATACGCGATACTCAAATTGCTGTGGATCAGATTTGATATATTTGCTAATCTTAGCTCGCAAACAAAGTCCAGATGTTGCTTGCCCCTTAAACATGACGATGAGCTGCTGTTCCTTGCAATCCCACGTGTCGATTAATTCGTAGCTGTGTTTAGTGCCGTTTTCTAGAACACATTTGTTATTCCGCAACGCAAATCCATACGCACACACGACAGGTTGGCATTGTAGGGAGACCAGATCGGGCGCTTCTCCAGGTGGGCAAATCAAACCTTCAGACAGGTCAGATGTCATGTCTTTAGTGCTCGGTCTAAAGTCCCACATACTAACAAGACCTGGTTGGTTAGGAGCTGCTACTGGACCATACTCACGGCACGTGTTTTCATTATAATATTCCTCTCTGCACATTCTACAATGTGGATTTTTGTATGTAACCAGATCACCACGACATGCTATGCGTATTGGGTAAAAGTATGACCGACAAGCTTTTCTAATTGTGTCATTTTGGAATGATTTGGGACATTCCGGAAACTCACGGCAGTAACGAGACATTATGTGTGGATTTCTCTTGTGGTAACAGCCCTTTATCATAGAATATTCATAACCCCACATGAAAATCTCATATGGCATATTCGAGTGGCATATAGCGCAATATATATTCTGGTAGTTAACACCCTTAAGATCATAAACATGCATTGCATTGGCATCTCCCGACATACAACGTGATTTGATGTACGGCTCCTTCCAAGATCGAGGACAACGCGTCACAAGATAAACTGCTCTAACTTGGCTAAGCTGTGAAGTTGAGGTGGGGTCGAAGGCATCGATACAGTCATACACGTCTCTTTCAGAGATACTTCCTTGAGTTCCGTTATGCACACCTTGACACGTAGAGTCGTAGTTAAAACAACAGTCACCAAAGACTTCACAATCAATGTCACATTGGCAAGTAGTGAAGTCATTGTGATCACATCGACCATCGCAGCTGCTTCTGAATGTCTTGTACATCCGTGTGCCATTTACTATCTCTGACGGTTTATCAACAGTGATATCTGTAACATGTAAAAGAGTACGGTATGGTGGAAAATGTTTGACAACGTCTCGCATGAAAATAAAAATGATGATTCACCTTATTTAAAGTTATTAATTATTTTAAACTGTTGTGATTTGGTAGTTCACAGCATCTTACGAATGGTAGTGGGCTTTGACAAAAACTGCATTGCTCAATTCATAGCGAGCGTGTAGAAGAATTAAAATATCACAGATACACTTTTATAGGTGCTGCGGTTCTTGAGTTACGTTGTAAAGAGGGCTGAAACAACAAGACTTTTGTAAAACGTACATAACTCATTAACAACAATAAATTAAGCAAGTTTGCAAAGTATATGATTTGTAGAATGAACTTTTGCAAAACATCAAGGCATTAATTTTCAATAATATATTGATATAGATAATGAAAATCGATTTTTAGGTTGCTTCGACCAACAATACCTCGTCTACCCTTAATAACATTGGTTCTGCTTGTTCGTGAGGATAAATTGATACTCATACTGTCAAAATAATATTCAAGTTAGATAAAAGAACCAATCTTAAGGCGGCACGACGAATTTGGTCCTATAGCGCTATCGGTATCGCTATAGAACCAAATTAGACGTTGTGCCTAATTGATAATCACCTTAATACATTACTAGTACTTACCACAATTACAAGTGAGTTCACTTTGTTCCAAATTAGAACAGCTTCCATTTACCGCCCCATCAATAAGCACATCCATACGAATCGAGGTAAATCCGAGAGCTTCCGCTTTTAAATTCGCAATTAAAACAATCGTGGAATTCGACCCAATCTTTTCTGACATTTTACTTGCTTGAGCGTCCTCGCAGTCAAAATGTTGAAAGAACCACGAACAGTCAATGTTATCATTGTTATAAATCTTAACGTTGCTGGTACCGATGCAAACTCTTCGCCACATATCATCATCGCCTATTTGAGCTTCTACATAGTAAGTGTTATCATGGCTGTAAGATGGGCGTAACCACACATTTTCTATCCCGTTCACGTCACTCGTGTCTTAGAGGATTGAAATAGAAAAATGAACAGTATTCTTGAAGTAATTTCGGGGTACACTGCATAACTTCACTAGAGGTTTAAAACTTAAAAAGACCCATTCAGTGATCGAAGCGAAAGTGTAATAAAAATATAATTGTTTATAAATTGCTTAAAAGTGAAGGATAAGTCATTCAAATTGTCATTTGGTATTTTTGATATGAAAAATTTGGCAAAAAAGAAAAGAAAACAGCAATATTGACGAAGTTGAAGCCCCATTCAAATACATGTAGCTAATTTATATACTGTCAGTATATAAATTACAGATTCATGTAAATTCCTTATTTTTGTCTTAAATACACGGCTTTCTGCTGAACCACTAGCAGGCTATGTTAACACATTTCATGATTTATGACAATGACAAAAGTACCAAAATCCGAATTTTGATGATTTTTACGATCATCCGGATTAGCAAATCACTGAATGGGCCTGTAATGAAATCCAGATTGTATATAATGTGTTGGCATTATTTACCAGCCAATGTATGATATCATTGCCTGGCAGTTACTCTGTGATGTCAACACAGTTCGATTAAAAGAATGAAAAAAGAAAGAAAGAAATGAACACCCAATTTGATGGCCCAATATAATCCATTAAATACGTAAACAATAGTTGAATATAAATGAATATGTAAACAATATTTGTAAACAACCAAGTTGTTTTACACGTTTAACTCGGGGTGATTAACGCCGAATTTCGCTGTTTAAAATGTCAAAAGTTAAATTGATGATGGTGATGGCAGGTATAAGACCTCTATTCCCCCGAATGCTCCAACATGTTAGGATCACTTCCCTCACTCAACGTAGCCCATAATTACCCCAGCCCGATATAGCTTCCCCCTTTGCGAACGCCGCAGTACGGAATTGCCACCATTATCACTGGGTGTCCACTCATAGTTTGGATAAGGATGGTATAATACATAGGCTTAGTGAGGAAGGCCATCCATATCAACAAATGTCGCCAGAACTAAATGACGATATGGGACTTGACTTGCTATGGTTAATTATGCCCTGATTTGACCAATTGGCCAAAGGTCACCAAATGGGCAAAGCCGTCACAGCATCATGTGATTAAAGACGTTATATTACATGTCAGAAAATAAATCTTAGTGGAATTTTCAATTCCTGTCAGTTTCAACTCATTATGATAATTATTAATTATACTTCTCCTTACCATTAGAGCAAATGATAGCAGCATCCATTTTGTCACAAGCACATTCAGCCGTTATCTCCTGGACAGCACATTCATCCACAGATGTAGACAATGCATAGTGGCACTTTATAGACATTATCTTGTCCGGTGCTCCGTCTTCAGAAGGAAATTTTGTGCCTGCAATCGCCCACTGGTATCCCAAATGACGACATACTAATTCTGCTTCTACTCTGGTCCATGTCGCAGTGCAGATTCTGCCCCAGGAGTCATAACCATCAAACACCTCAACTACCTCCCCTCTATTTGAGTCCGTGCGAGAAATTCTGAATGCGAAAGTCTCATCTAGACAATACATCGACATTACATGCAGTTTCTTCTTTATTAGACACTGACATGGTATAATAGTGGACTGCCACTTTAGTTGTTTGTCATTTTTTTTACATGGAAAGAAGGACGATTATTTACACGCATTTTAGTACCCCATTTGTCAAATGTCGTTCAATTTTAACCTCATCGATTGACCTCGGATGACCCTAAATCATCCACCCAGCTGAAGGCCAAAGGTTTGGGCCGCAACGTTGATGATTCCATCTAACCAAAAGTGAGTTTTTCTGGTTGTAAATCATGATTTGAACAAATCCTAGATGACTGAAAGTATACATAGTGTAACACAGTACTGGTTTTAAATAAAAATACCCGAATTAAAAAGTTGCCGTTTACAGCGATGGTTATTACGCAAGCATTGTTGCACGTAAAGCCCTTCATTTATCTTCGCGATGACTTCAAATCAATACAAATAGCTGCAACTTTTAAAATAAAATAAAAATTGGACAAATGGTGTATCAAAATGCGCGTAAATACATCATCCTTCTTTTCTTTTCTATGTTGAAATATTGTGAACACAATTATTAGTTCTGACGATATAGGCGTATATATAACAAGCTGCGTTACTTTTTGTGCAGTCTTTAGTTGCTATCCTCAAAAAGGCAATGTTTTTTTAAAGATCCAATGGGGAATTTAACTATGCAACACACACACCAGGGAATAAGTGATATCCAAAGAGAAAGATAACCACGTACGGTAACGTAGGGTTTAGCTAATATCTTTTTTTAATGTTTAGGTATTAAAAGTGTCATTTTGAGATATTGTGCTAGCAACTAACCTTCCATACAGCGTAAGCTAATTGCTGTTCTAGGATCGCATTCATAATTTGAGTATATATTCTGGAAATCAGACAATATATGCGGAGTCCCATTTCCATATCCAAATCCTATCGTCGCATCTGTGTAGTATGACAATGCATTACGATAGCCCAATAGCCGACAATAATACTTCGCATCATCTTGGGTAAATTTAAATATCTCTGATTCCGATTCGTCAAATAGTGAATACAATGGGCCACAAACTGGATGCCAGTTTACATCAAATCGGCGTAGCTTTATTTCAAGTCGACCTTCATTTGGTGATATTCCGTTATGAAGTCGCAATTCATAACACATATCATCTGTAATAACGAGATAGGTGACATTATAAAACTAATTGTTTCTATTATTATTAGTTCCACAGATTAAATGAAATGTATGACTTTACTTCAATACAATTTTCACAATAACAAATAAAACTAAGACAGGTTTATCCGACTTTTTTTCTGGATGGGTATACCGCGAGCAATGAAATTAAGAGAACCTCAAAATTAAACAGATGAAAAAGAAACAAACCAAAAAACACTGAAAGAGCATGGCGAGGGGGAGAGAGATTGAGAGGAGAGGAGAGGAGAGGAGAGGAGAGGAGAGGAGAGGAGAGGACCATATTTGTTTTTCTATCCTGCCTATGAAGTAAAAAAATAATACTTTATTTTATGATGGGCAAAATGGCACTTGGCCACTTTAAGCACCGGTGTGACAAACATTAGGTCTATCAGTTGCATTCAGAGTTGTTTTAACAGCTTTACCTTCCCATTCGCAAATGAATTTCCGTTGATTGTTACAATCATCGAATTTCCAGGTTCCGTTTGACGATATCAATACGCAGTTGAGAGTTTCATTCCACCCCACGTCGCCTTCAAAGTTGCTGTAATTGTAGAAACAAATTTCAAATAAGATTGATGAAATCAGCCTTTACGATTTAAATCAAATTTTATTTTTGTTATTTTTTGCTCAAGATGCTGAAACAAAATTAATAGTTTCTGTTCTTTTTAAGCCAAAATAACAATTTTAAAGTGAAAAAAATTTCACTGGCTATTTTTGCCGTTTAACTCACATCGTCCGCGCCAGGTAAAGAATTATTTTGTATTGCCATCAAAGCACGTGTCTTTATAAAGTGCCCGCCGGCCGCTGAGAGTAGTTTCTATTACAATATAAGCTTACAGCTATTATAAGCTCGGTAGGCGATTGGTCATGTTGGTTAAAAACCAATCATTGGCTAAAAACCAATCATTGGCTAAAAAACCAATCATTGGCTAAAAACCAATCATTGGCTAAAAACCAATCATTGCTAAAAACCAATAAAAAAACCTAAAAACCAATCATTGGCTAAACACCAATCGCTAATAGAGTAGCGATGTAGCTATGAATATATACAGGTTAAATCTATTGTCACTGTGTTGTTGAAGGTCGGTAAATTCAAGAACAATAAGATCACATTCCTCAGTAAGTTGGGGTGAATTGATTTTATTCCTAGTTATAATGAAAATAAACTGATGGTGCAGTAGATTCTTTTCATATGATTATATTCTCAAATATATGAATACATCACGTTATTTTCAGTCAATTTAATAGCCTTTTGGTGGAATTGCAGTTATATATAATGTGTTAAGAATATGATAATCGTATCTTAGTGGAATGAACTTCCAGTCACAGTATTGAAAACAAAACCTGACAACAAATTGAATTTTCTTGTGTTGGAGGGTAATGAGCATGCGTAGATCTCTGGGGGGTGATATCTGGATATAAAATTATTCAAAGGGTACTCTGTTGACCTGACAAAGACAACAAATTGGCAATTGATATCACTCCGGTTTTCTGGTTTCTCCACCATATTGGATGTTACAGAGGGAGCATTCGATGCAAACGCACAAACGAAACCCATCCAGTTGCAACTCATTTCAATCAACCCGGACACACACTTAATTACTTTAAAGTCACTGGAATTGAACATTGTTTTGCAAAACTAAACCTACACAGACAGAACCTTGAAAACAACTGGCAACACCAGTTAAAATCATTCAAACCACTGGGCCTAAACATAAAAAACCAACTTCCGCACGAATATTAATTTTTCTCGCATCACAGTAGTGTTTCTATCTTTTTTTTTTATCTAGCACCTGCGTGGAAGGCTTAGCGCTAGCCGAAAGCTAAGGTCAAAAAACTGATTGTTTTTGAACTGTTTAACTGTTAAACATCTATAATCAAATAACTTACCTGTACGTCATGTTTGTCCCATTACTGTAGGCAACTGTTCCATCTCCCCACATGAACTCATTTTCAGTCTCTATATCGTCCAATCCTATCCAATAAGTTATCATCCCTTGATTTTCTAATGTGTCAGTTAATAGTTCCTAAAAGAAAAACAACAACATTGTAAACAATTATCATCTTAAAGAAATTTTACAACCGTACATCGATGTGATTTCTAATGAAATGACCTAAAAGATGCAGCTATTGGCGGTTGGTTCTAATTATGACATATCTATCTTTAATTAGTATACACAAGGGTGAAAATAACTGGTACATTAATTATTTTGCGGTCTGTATACTAGCATTTTGGTTTAAAGTGTCTTGGATTAAAGTGGATGTTGTGAGTTTAATTGTGTACATGAGCATTACTTACATTTTCCAAAGGCGTATTAATGCTAACCAGATAGGCGTTTATTTCTTCACACCTCGATTTCGCATCCCAATAATTTGATGCTGATGGATAACTTTCGTAGCAGTGTCCCATATATTCCATTTGGATATCTGAAATACATTAAATGACATTTATAATAAACTAATAAATTAATGTTACAATATATAAAAATGAGAATACACTTCTCCATGTGATCAGTTAATAAACGAGCCATGCAGGTCATTTCAATAAGCCATCGTACCTAAAATCGTTGTCCGGTGTAAGTCCATGTTAACCCCCTGGGCGCTACCTGCCGATCTAACATTGCCTCAGATTGGTCAATTACATTATATCTTCACTTTAATCACCAATCAGAATGGAGCTTTGCAAATAATTCACCACAATTTTTTATGTGGTGAAATTATTCTAACAATGTTGCTGATTGGTCCAATTGATAATGAAAACTTCTTTTTGGCCAATCGACAGGTAGTTCTCATGGGGTTAAGGGCGGGGTCCAAGTTATTCCTGACAACTGAATATTGCATGAATTTAAATCAGGTTTCCTTTGTGAAGAATTAAAAGTTACAAAGAATCAGCTTTACAATTGGATGGGGTCCACATGACCAAATTGTATGGCGGTGAAGAGGCATACTATGTGAAACCTCCTCCTCCGGTTATCAGCTTGCTGAAGCCCAAAAGATAATTACCATCTTAAGCTTAAGCGGTACGAACACCGCGTACCACAAGGGTTGCGAATGTAGCGTTTATCGCGCGTTTTGGCACGACGCAAAACACGCTGAACGTAAATAACCTATAATATATGACAAGACACAGATGTAAATCTGTAATACAACGATGTAATATAGTAGATAAATGATAATAATGTAGCGGAACCGGCCTTCGGTATATATGGTAGCGATTGGCAAAGCAAGGCTTAGGATCTAGTGGGTGTACGAACCATATCGTACCTGACACTGGCAAATGAAATACTCTCAGACACACACAGATATGAGAACAAGTGGCTCAACACCTTTATTGGGCTTCGGGCTGATCCAAGATCGGAGTGGAAACACTTGTTGAACAGACGGCCGACCTGGCGAACTGGCCTAGAGTGCTCTTGCACTCGGCTTATATAGCCAATGAAACCACGTGACTGAAGGAGGCCCTCTCTCGTCGATATCCATTTCCGCCACACACTCCCCTCCCCAAACCGATACGTCCCGGATCGTACATAGTCGGGCCAGGGCGGAAAATGGGCGGTGATTGTATTTCAGAGCTGATCAAATCACACGCAACTGAATCGTTCCGACTCAGGAAGGATCGATCACTTACGCCTATTGGGAGCGGGGATCACCAAAAGAGCCAGACAACGACATGCAAAAGCATGCGGGAGGATACGAACATGGAACGAGATCAGCCATGATCGTGCATTACCCTCACCGGTGCTCATACACATTGCTCCCAGATTCAATCGGTGCTCCGCCGGGTCCAAAATCCGGAGTAAATGATGTTTCCTTAAAACTACCATCTTTATATTAAAAGATACTCTTCAACACTTTACAACATATAAACATGTGGGAAAATTAACTGAGTTTTCCAAAATATATCTAACAAGTAATTTGGCATATCCAAAACATATTATCACCAACTTTAAACTTACTTGTTGTCATGCTTTGTGATATTGAATTGTTAAACAAAGCAGTTCTAAATAACTTCACAGCATGTACAGCCTGTCTCAAAAAAAGTTGTGCAAGTGAAAAGCGCCCTCTTTGGCAATTAGAAAATACCGTTGTGACATGATGCTTACATCAACGTCAAGGGCGCAGTGTTAGCTCTCAAATGCCGTTTGTTCTGTTCAATTTGCTTGTTTTAATCTCGAGATATGTTTATTTAACAACGAAAGGGCAAAATCACAATTGTGCCACTTTTACTAGGGAAGAGAGCTGTACATCAATGATAGCTGAAGTTATATATATCACATCATTTATTGAGCGCTATATCAAAAATTACCACAGCGCTGTACAATAGCAAATAACATGGTTAAAAACACAATAATATAAAATTATACAGCAAAAATAAATATCACTTACATGTACAACAATAATTATTAAAAAGCAACACGATAAATCATCAATAGACCCTATTAACATGATTAAGATACAAGAAGTACAATATTTTAAAAGCCCCAAAGCAAATATAATGATAAAATAAATGTAGGCAAATACCAAGGATGCATATAAGGAACAAAACATTATTGAGATGGAAAAAGGTGAGTTTTAACAATTTCTTGAAAATATTGACTGAGGGTGAAAGGCGGATATGGAGGGGGAGCAAGTTCCAAAGGCGTGGGGCAGCAACATTGAAGGCGTGGTCCCCTATTGACAGTCGAGTACGAGAAACTTGAAGTTGAAAATTACTACTGGAGCGCAAATTTTCCCTGCTTGGTTTGTACTGAGTGAGTAATGAGGACAGGTAACCAGGTGTGAGATTGCTGATACCTTTGAAGGTCAAAAGCAGCACTTTGAAGATAACCCTCTCATTGACAGGCAACCAATGTAATTCTCTCCGCAGGGGTGCTGAGGACTGAAGTCTATTGCATCTAAAAATGACTCGAGCTGCCCTGTTTTGCAGTACTTGCAGCTTTTTTCTGTCCTTAGCTGAAATTCCAAACAACAACGAGTTCGCATAATCCAGGCGGGATAGGATAAGCGAACGAACCAGGTGGTGGCAGCTTTCAACCGTAATATATCTCCTGATTCTATAGATGTTCCTCAAATGAAAGTTAACTGTTTTAACAACAGATTTCACATGGTCCTTCATTGACATAGTTTGGTCAAATACTACACCCAAATTTTTGATTGTAGAAGATGGGGTGATATTTATATCATCAATTTTGAGGGAGACATCTTGCAGCTTTTTCAAGTTATGTGAGGATGCCGCAACAAAAAAAACTCAGTCTTAGAATTGTTGAGCTTGAGCATATTTATTGTCATCCACTCATAAATGTCCTTAATACATGTCGACAATTTGGCTAATGCTAATTCGGCAGCTCCATCAGTTTTTGGATCAAATGCCAGATAAAGCTGAATGTCATCAGCATAAATGTGATAGGCAATGCCATGCTGACGAATGATTGCGCCAATATAGTTGGTATATAACACAAAAACAGCGGTCCGAGAACCGATCCTTGAGGTACTCCAAATTCCAGAGTATACTTGCCCGATGCTGTGCATGCAGCATCACTGGATTCCTCAGCCTCCTCCGACACGGAGAGATCACCACCGATGGAAACACGAAAACTACGCCCCTGGAGGTAAGATTTAATCCACCTCAGCGCCATACCAGTTATGTTAAAAGTGGTTGATAAACGATCGAGCAGGATTTGGTGATCCACCGTGTCGAAGGCTGCTGAAAGATCCAGTAGCACCACAAACACCGCATTGCCACGATCCATATCCGTCATGATGTCAGTTTTTACACGGAGCAATGCTGTTTCCGTGCTATGTTGCGCCCTATACGCCGATTGGAACTCCTCCTGAAGACCATGTGAGTGAAGGTGATTCTGTAATTGAACTGAGGCAATCTTCTCAATGATTTTTGAGTAGTACCTTATGTTGGAAACAGGGCGATAATTGTTCAAGACATTTTTGTCAAGGGTGGACTTCTTTAAAACAGGGCATACCACTGCTTCGCGAAGCTTAGAAGGGAATTCACCACTACAAAAAGATTTGTTAACAACTACCTCCAGAGCTTGACACATAATCTTGATATTATCTTTACACAACCACATCGGTAGTGTGTCTAACACACATGACTTATTAGAAGAAGCAAGAACTGTCTTTTCAATGTCTTCTGCACTCACAGGTTTGAAAGTATCAAATTGTTCAACATCAATAACTATATTGGAGTCAATAACACAATTATCATGATTTCTATCAGAAACCGAGACAAGTTCTTGTCTTATCTTAGCAACCTTGTTGATGAAAAACTGAGCAAAGGAGTTGCTCAGTTCAGACATTGAATCACAACTGGGTAAAGATTTGACATTTTTGTTCAACAGTTTGTTCATTATACCAAACATATTCTTACAGTCAGAAAATTCAAGTTCATCATTGTAATATACCTCTTTCGCAGTTTGAATGAGTTTGTTAACAATATTGCACTGGTCGACATAAGCAACATGATTATCATTGGTTTTATTTTTGCGCCATTTACGTTCTAGTTTACGACGCTTACACCTTGCATCATTAATTTCCTCATTGTACCAAGGAAAGCGTGGTCTCAAGCTTCGAGAACGTGTCTGAGGAGGTGCATGAGCATCAAGAACACAAGTAATCGACGATTCAAGCTGCTCAAGCATCTCATCAACAGTACCTCGAAAGTCAATACCACCAACTGCTAAAGTTAAGTCACTAGAAAATACACATTTGTCCATTTTCTTAAAGTTCCTTACAGTAGATTTCATTTTTTGAGGAATGGGTTTAGCATAGTCAAAAACACAATCAACGATCTTATGATCGGAACCTAACGATGGTAATACACAGCAATTAGAAACCAATCTGTCCTCAATGCGCGATATGACTAAATCTAAAATATGTCCACTAATGTGCGTGGGTTCTTGAACATACTGGTGTAATCCATGTGCTGATAGGGTATCACAGAATCTGATGACTTCCGGTTTAGTAGGCTGATCTACATGGATGTTGAAATCTCCCAGAAATACAGTTTTGGCAGGAACAAGACACACATCATCAAGGAAACATTCAAATTCCTCTAAATATTGGCTGGTTTTGAAGCCATTTACTTTTGAGGGTGGAGGACGATATATGATGACAATTCTAAGACCAGTGTTTTTTACAACGATGATTGCATGTTCAAAATATGTTGTTTCATCAGAACTATGCACTCCCCCTTCGGGGATCGTGCATTAGCCGCATTATTCTCATCAACATCAGCGCGCGTGCATTATTTTGTCCAATTTCTCTCCCAACAAGTAATATAAACCTATAAGGTCCGGATGCACAAAAGAGTTAGACCGGGTCTAAAGTTAGACCTAGTCTAAGTGGGTTAGTACCATGAGAAAGGACATTTTCCTTTACATTTGCTTAAGTTGTTTTGTAATATTTTTAAACTAGTGTGTTTAACAGCGTCAAAGAAAAGCTACACCTCACATTTATATAAACTTGCTCCGAAATTCCGGAGTATTAAAAGAGCAAAGATTTTGCTGGATCATTTTTCATTGATAAATTAAAATGTTTTAAGAATCAAGATAATTCCGTCGGAGCAACTTCTCCGGATCATCGGTAATCATTCCCACCGGAGCACCTTCTCCGGTGATACGTTTTATTTTCGCCGGAGCAACTTCTCCGGATGCACGATGTAATGATCATTGCCGCCGGAGCAACTGAATAACATTCTTGTTGTTTCCACACTACACATATTTGCATGTGTTGGAGGCTCACCTCCAGTGTGCAGAATTATCAGATTAAAAGCAGTTGTCGGCTCACCCTCAAAGTGCAGAGCTACATGTACATCGTATCATGTACTCATCTACTTAAGAATACCGAAGCCTACTCCGGCATGCACCTTGTCACCTCCAGGTCTGCATTATAATCACGGAATTCGTCTACACGCTGTCACCTCCAGTCTTCTCTGTAAGATTCGGAAAGCTGTTCCATCGGATTTGTTTTGCTGCTCTTATGTATGCGGGTTTCTCTTTAGTAAGATTCGGATGTCTGTCCTCGCGCTTTACCCACTGCCGAAAACTAACACTACAAAATTAATTCTACATGGTCCGGTTTCCATTTCGGACTCTGCTCCAACCACGGCATCTCTGTTTCTTCGTAGGAGTCTTCTACATCACTGCTCCGACCACGGCATCTCAATTTACTCGTGGGAGTCTGCTAAACCATTGCTCCGACCACGGCATCCCAATTTCCTCGTGGGAGTCTCTTCATTTAAACTTCAGCAACTCGGCAACTGCTACTGTGGAGGAGGACTCTTTCTTGATCCGATTATTTCATTCTTCACAATTATTGTTCTAACCATTCCAATCACTTTAACGAGTTCTATCGGATCCGGAGCAACTATGTCTCGGAGACACGGTGCGCCGGATTTCCGGAGCTTCGTAGGGTTTGAGTCTATCAACTTCGCACTCCATAGTTCTCTCTGCTAAACACTTGTCCACCAATCTGATATGTGAATACTAGTCCAACTGTCACGGAGATCCCACCGCTGCCACCAAATGTAGCGGAACCGGCCTTCGGTATATATGGTAGCGATTGGCAAAGCAAGGCTTAGGATCTAGTGGGTGTACGAACCATATCGTACCTGACACCGGCAAATGAAATACTCTCAGACACACACAGATATGAGAACAATTGGCTCAACACCTTTATTGGGCTTCGGGCTGATCCAAGATCGGAGTGGAGTCAGGAGCGGAGAGCGGCGGTTTGGATGCTTAGAAGAGAGGGAGAGCTAATTGACCAGTCATCGACCAACCACACTCACGGCTACAGACAGACTGGCCACACTTGGTCTGACACTTGTTGAACAGACGGCCCGGCCCGGGCGCACTGGCCCGGCCGACCTGACGAACTGGCCTAGAGTGCTCTTGCTCTCGGCTTATATAGCCAATGAAACCACGTGACTGAAGGAGGCCCTCTCTCGTCGATATCCATTTCCGCCACAATAACAATTTCAATGATAGTAAACAATATAATGTTCTTATTAAAATGTACAATAATAAATGATGCAACTACTATGAACATGAATGAATGAAGTTATGATAAGGATAATTCACTGAGTAGAGTGCATTTAATTAGTCAAGATAATCGCACGAGACCGTATGTCAATATAATTCCCTTTATGCAGCTATGTGAAAAATTAGCAAGCCAATAGACGAATCCTACGAGCCAAGTCATGGTCAGGATTTGGTCGGCCATGACGGGTTCCCGCATGCACCAAACTGGTGTAGTGACTGCCCAATTGGGTGGATTAAAGCCGCTTAAAAATCGATGTTAGATTCTTTTGTGTTGTACACTGTCATTACTCTTTTGTCTACGTGTAACACAGGTGATAGAATGCAGTTTAAAATACCCTCCAAGGCCGCATCATTTCACATTTTAGGTGAGATGGAGCCGACGGGGACCCAACTTTGGCAGCCATTGAGGTGTAGGAATGCGTCAAATTGGATTCGTCTATACGTTGCTATGGGTGAATCACATTCTGGGACGGCAAACAACATGTGCCGTATTCCCGTTTGTTCATTGCACTGACAACCAGTTTGCCCAAGCAGGACACATTCATACTACGAAGCAATAAATTCAACTTTAGTGTATATAGTAAGAACACACACTAGTGAATAATATCATAATAATAGCCTATTGTCATGATTGTGCTAAGATACTTATCCGCTTTGTGTTAATGTTGAAAGTAGACAAATATAATATGGATCGGATATTAATTACATGCGTGCACGGTGATTGGTGCATTCATAAGCGACATACAAATTTTGGTTTGTTTGTTTGTTTGTATGAAATATATGCGATAATGATGGAGATGATTTGATTATAAATTAGTTTCTTGTCCCCGGAAAGCAAAACATATACATATCACCTAGGCTCCCATATCCCCTCACCTATATTACCTGCTCTTGCCCTATTCCCTCTCCTACTCTACCCCGTATCTCATTCATCTCTCCCTCATCTCTTTCCCTACACTGTACTCTCCTCTCCCCTACACCCTACTCCACTCCCTATCAAGCTCCCCTTCCTTCCCTTCCCTCTTCTAATCCCCTCTGTTTCTCTTTCTCTCCCCCACCCCCGCACACCCCTCTCTCCCCATCTCTCTCCCCATATCTCAATTTCTTCAGCACCAAAAAACAACTTGAACGTCAACTAGCCGATATCGGAGTCATATAGCTTCTATTGATCATCCGTATGCGATATGCATATGAATAGATGTGTATAATCACTCGAGTGTCTATTCTTTTGTGATCTCGGGAGGAAATATTTTGATTCTCTATATTTTTTCACAGAGAAATAATTCAAGGATTATCGGAACATCTACACAGTACCACGCTTCCAAATGTAGATTGACTTCGATTTTTCTTCTCGTGAATGCTGTGAAATTTAAGACTTCTTTTATATATTTTGATCAAGGATACTTCAAAACAACCGATTGTGCGGTCACACGATTGTGTAACAAACTGAAATGAAAACCGAATCTGCTTTCTACAAGTTTTAAGTTTCTACTGACAAAAAAACCAAAAGCAATCCTGAAACTCATAACTTGAATCATTGTAAAATACACACCTTCTTTGCAAATGACCCCTGCACCTTGGTTGTATATTTTACACTGGTATACTCCCCATCCACTATGTCTGCATTCATGTAAAGCATTTTCCGATCCAGAACAGCCCACATCATCCAACCATATTTGTTCCGTACCCTCTCTAGACTCTCTAGACTGAGGATAGTTAACTGCTTCTGCATTACCAGATGACAATCCAAGTTGACGACAAACTACCATTGCATCATTATTGTCCCATAAGTCATTACACACTGTACCCCAGGTATCATTGTAAAATACTTGCACTCTGCCTTCATTTGAATTGCTGCCACCAACAAGACGGACTTGACCAGGATCTACATAAAAGAAGAGATTTGGAATATAAGCATGTTAAATATAGTTAATGCTGTTCTTTATAAAGCCTAGGTAGAACAAAATTGTTTTAGGTAAAGAACAGTATTACACCCAAATGAATTATAAAATTACCCTTTAAAAGGAAAAGCCAGCCTCAATGTAGAAGAGGTCTTGTAATTAGTTTGGGTCACCGTGAAAGGCATTTTTAGGATCACGCTTACATGACAGTCCACCAAACCATCAATGTCGAGAACATATGCACACTGAAACACCAAAAGAAATAAACCCTTAAACTCCTGTCAACTCTTTAATTCATTACTCCATATTGTTCTGTCTTTTTGTCTTTTCTGCTTTTTACCCATGCTTAATTATTATATTAATGCTATTGTAGTTGAGTGTTTGCTGTATGAGGCATGCTGAGGGTGATATCCGCGATGAGACACTCCACTTCTGACGTGTATAGAGCAATATTAATTTTTTGTCGCCCGGTATGTCGATGAAAGGATGTTGTAGTCTATACTTTTGATAATTGATATCTTTATTTTAAAAGTCTGTATGTTTTCATATTGCGATTTGTTATTATGTTTTAAAACTCGGGTAAAAGGTTATTGTAATGTTAATAATTGTGATTTCGACCATTGTGCATTTAACCCACTTACCGCAAATTGACAACACCAGACACGAGAGCAGCAATTTTGATTTTAATAGACACTAGAGCCGTATTTGACACTATTGATCATATATTGTTTATAAACAGACTTATTGAAAGTTACGGGCTTGATGCCACAGCCCTCAACTGATATATTGGTCAGCCAATAACCGTTTTGTATGAAGTTGTTGTAGGCGACGTCACGGGTGCACCATGCAGTGAAGGAATCGCACAGAGGTGCTCTCATTGACCTGGATCTACTCGCGGACATCGGACACCATCAACTTTTTTTGAGTCATAATGTTTGAATGGACAAGAGGCGGTAGTTTCTGGATGTTAGGGTGATAAAGCCTCGGAGTAATACAGTGAATTGGTATGTATAAAAAGAGTTGCAGTGTTGCAGAAAACTTCGTACATGGATTTGGAGATTGGTACTGAAGACAGCCACAGGACTCCTCCGGTAAGGCATGCCGGCGATTTGGTTACCATTACTTTTCTTCATATACTGAACACGGGCGGTCATGGCGTGTCCTGCGAGCGATACTAGGTGTCTCCCCAGAATTATCATTGGTTAAGTATGTATTAGGTCTAATCATACATAGAGGGTATTAGTGCGGGATTGAAAATACTTTATTCACGTTTGAAGAATGAATTAGGGAATAAGTTTGTCTCCTACTTGCAAGCATAGCCGTCGATTATGTTAGCTCTGATCCTCATTTGCAATCCCGCCAGGTTAGAATCCCAAAACCTCACTTTCTACACAAGGCTTCGTATTCTATATGGACAAGCATCTTGATTTCAAAATGAAATTTTGTGGATGACAGAAGATGACAGAAGAAACATGAACGCCGTGATTAATAAATACAAACATTCCCTACGTAGTACCGCTATGATATCATAAGTTGGCATAGTGTATAAAAGTATTGGAAACATTTCGGCGAAAAATCACACGAAAATACGTTTTTCACCGGATTTTCTGCTTAATTTGAAGGTAAATGTCTACTTTAATTACTGAGTTTAAAGTCCATAGTTAAATCATGTATAAGATTTATAATAAATCGCACTTGAGTAACTTTAAATCATAATCTGTTTCATTATGAGAAAATTCGCTTTGTATATTGATAAGAATCTTCTTACTTACCGGTACTTGAACCACATTGGCTCCAAAGGAGCAATGTAAGCAATGGTAGAATCCTACGGATACCAGTCATAGTTACTTGTTTACACAATAAAGGCCATTTTTGGTGTCTTCTCCACAAGATATTTCGTGCAGAATATAACACAATCAAAAGTGAGGGTTTATGCGTAGTTATTGTCGTAAAGTAAAATGATTATTAGTAAGATTTATATAAAATTACTGTCAGTCTTGAACTGAGCTGTCAAGTCAGTGTTGACCAGGGAATCTCTTATAAAACTACAGTTTCTCATTTGATTTTCCAAAGTTGGTATATGTCAACTGTCATTCACAGTTACCCTCTCAGTACTTATAGATATAAGGTCATTAACACGGACTGGCGCTTAATTCTATGTACAGGGTGTCCCTGAATGTGGTTGAGGAATATATCAGCTATCACATACTTTTGGGATTTTGACAATTGACAACTCCGTTTTTGAAATACAAGAATTTTACGAAACTACCTCATTTTCAAACCGTTTCACGGAGTCAAACATCTATCAATGACAATAGACGCCTCATGCAATGATGATGCGCAGTGATAAGCACTCCGAATACAGATCAGCGATTGATATTTTGAATCCGTGTAACGGTTTGAAAATGAGGGAATAAATATCTTATATTTCATAACGGTGTGGTCAATTGTCAAAATTCAAAAAGTATGTGATAGCTGATTTATTCCTCAACCACACCAGTTATTTAGTTATGTTTAGACACCCTGTAGTTGACGTCGTGCAAAGCTCCGCCCATTTATCACGGTAACTACCACGAATTACGACATAGAGTTAACTTTGACTCGGACTTACCACGGACCCGTCTGAACCCGGCTGTACCTAATGGAAAGAAAGATCTTTGTAATTTAATAAATAGAAAACGATATCCCCACTGTGAATAATAAAAATAGTAGTAAAAGTGCAAAACAAAGTTAGCAATATCTTAAAAGAAATAAACCTAAATTACCAAATGAATTAGTCAATAGATGGACAATGTTGTTCTTCGTATTGTAATACCTCATTTGGCAGGAAGCGATTTTATTTAACCAATGTGAGTATAAATAAAGAGAGCATTTGAAAATAATGTCGCATCGTGCCGAATGCGGTGTCAAAATATAGAGTCCTTCTTGGGTGTGTTATAAACTCCTCAATAAAAGTTTGGAAAGTTTTTTCAAGCATCTATATCTCGGATTATTTGTGACATGCTTATACCGTGTTCCATATCAATGGAAAGCTACGTTATTGCCCTTTACGATGACACCACATGTGAAAACCTCACCTTTTTCACGGCAGAGTAAAGTCTTGTGAATGTAGTGGGCGCCCAAACAGAATGTGCCACATTGATCATTATTTTGTGCTCAACAACACTAGTCACTAACCTCAATAGCAGGTGGAAAACCCATACGCAGCCACAACAGCCAAACCCCTCCTCCTCATGCTGCTCACCAACCTGGTCACACGTTGCTGTAGAATGGCATTCCATTCTTCAACCAGGATTCGGATTTGTCGCAGGTCATTCAATGAGGTTGCATTGTCTACTCTAGGACTCATAGCACGACCAAGCTGGTCTCACAAGTGTTCAATCGGGCTGAGGTCTGGGCTGATGACAGGCCATTCCATTCTCTCTACTCCTATTGACTTGTAGGAGCGAGCGGTGTCATCTTGGAGGTTTGCATTAGGCCCCAGATTGTGGAGATATGTGATTACAGCTTGCTGCACAGAATAATAGTCAATTTGGCACATTCGGTTTGAGACCCCACTACATTCACAAGACGTGTACTCAGGCGTGAAAAAAGTGATTGTTTCAAATGTGGTGTCATTGTAAAGGTGAATAAAGTAGCTATCCATTGATATACAACACGATATGAACATGCAGCAAATAATCTGAGATACAGATGCTTAAAAAACATTCCAAACTTTAGTTGAGGAGTTTAGTTGTTATAATGAATATGCAAAGCGGCAAGTTTTTATTTACAAATGAAGCTTTCTGTAAGAACTGAATTTATATCTTACAAAAAGAAGTACCTAGCTTAACTTTGAGCAATCTAAAAATATCATATATAGTGTCTATAATGGTACCCCCTTTGTGGTATACATAGCGAGCTTTCCACTGCTTGACCTGTAACTAAATGTCGTTTTCTGTCCATCTGTAGTAGTGTAAAAAGGACTGACATTGATAGTATGTTCGTTATCCAGGCTGTCAAGGGAGACCCGTGGGGGAGACCTCAGCGTTTTCATATAGCTTTGATCTCTCATTAATAGAATCAAAGATATGGAATCTAATCTAAATGTCTTTTTGTATATTTTCTCTGGTAGAAATTAGTTAAAGGTTGTTGTTAATTAGAGAATAAAGGTGTTGTTTGTAGCCGTTGGAGTGCATCTATCGTCTCATATAACACGGGCGATATCATTATTTATTTGAAGCAAAATGCCAAATATAATGATGTCGCCCGTGTTATATGAGACGATGGATGCACGACAGAGGCTAAAAACAGTACCTTTATTCTCATTCTTAAACACTTCAATTCAAATATTCAAATTCAAAAATATCATAAGTAGGGGCCTATTAGAAATTCTAATTAAAATCCTACATTTTACAAGGAATTACCTAGGGCTTAAAATCGATCAGTCCCGTTGTTGCTATGCGCCTCCGATTGGTCAAATAGTGAGTACACGTATCACGTCGATGCACATGCGTTGACCCGTATTATATCGTGTCATATCACACGGGTAAGAACCAATAAGATTGCAGGAACGTCCTAAAGTGTTTCAGAATATATTATACAGGCTATATCAAAATGATTGGTACCCATCAGTTTTCAGTGATTATGAACAAGACTGCCTCATCAAAATACAACAATGGTCCACCAATTATTGTTAGATTAATATGATAAAAGGTTAAATACTTTACATTCTGACCATTCCAAGGGGATCCTATGTTGGCTTGCATTTGGAAAAAGTGTACTTTTTAATAAACACCACAACCAATGTGTACCATTCATTTTGATACAACCTGTAGTCTATATTGCCTGCTATTTATGCGTTCTTGCCATAAGCTCACGCAGTCTCGTTTATCTCAGGGGCAAGAGCTGATGAAGTCTACTCTTTCTTTGTCAGAACGACTGATATTTTCGTCAGACAATGGCTTGGGATACCCAAACAATGACGTTAATATGGCGCTGATAGATACGGAAAAGAGTCCTGATCCCCAAGCAGAGGAGTACAAAGTTAGGGGGAACAACTGAACGGAAACTGTCCACTCTTGGCTTGTAAGGGTACCCTTTTCACGTCCTTAACCCTAACACCCATAAAAATGTTTCAATTGTTTGAATAAAGATAATTATATGAAAATACTAACCCCAAAATAACTACTGCACTCAAAGAAATGACTTGTTCGCCTTCTTGGCGCAATTCAAAAGGAGTAAGTTTGGACAACTCAAAAATAGTGTAAAAGTTGCCAAAACAAAATTCATTTTAGTTATCCGAACTTAAAAAATGCTGAAAAAGCTCAAAAAGTTCCGCCAACTAATCAACTTTGTTGGCATTACTTAAAAAGTTGACGTAAGTCGTTGCGTCAACTTTTTAAGTAATGCCAACTTCTGAATTCAAGTTCAGGGAACTTAGAAAATAAACAAGGTTCAAAGAACCAATTAGTTGAGTTATTGTAACTCAACATGTAAGTTGATGTAACTCGTTCATATTAAGTTACTGGTACTTATTGTTTTGAGTTATTCCAATTTGGTACTTTGTTACTTAATTCACGTAATTGGATCATTTTCTGCACAATTAGCAGTATTCAAATATTTATTTTTGTAATAAGTGCAAAATTTTGTATACTATAGCACACCTCTAGAAAATTATGCTAACCTAGGCTAGTTTCATTTTCTGAGTTGTAACAACTCAATAAAGTAAGTGCAAATGAGTGCGACCAACATAATGATATCGAGTCAGCGTTACTCAAAATTGTACGCGTTGGCATTACTCGGAAAGTTGACGCAACGACTTACGTCAACTTACTGAGTAATGCCAACGAACAATTTCTATGAGTGTGGTAGCAAACACACTGTGGCTAGCCATGGAACTGTAATAGTTTTAAAATACCCCGCGAAAAATACCTATAAATTATACCTATAATAACAAAAGTACATTGAACGTCCAGATATACCCTGGTTATATTAATAAATATGATGAACGTTTTAAGATGAACGCTACATGTATATAAATCCGAAATTTGTTTGTTTATTATACAACGTAAGCAAGTACTGACAGTTTCAATTCTAATATTATTTTGAATTGCAACAAATACAATATAGTGAATAACTGACACTTTCAAAAATTATTATTAACTTTTAAACCTGTCGTCGTTAGGTTATCAGCAACGGGGAGTTGAATGCCCACATAACCACTGACCAGCTTCTATTGTATGCATAGTCGCGCTGAAAGTCGTTAAAATACATGTTGAAATCAGGATAATTCAGAAATACACCTTTTTGCTTTGAAATTAATATTTTTTCTTCAGCATGTCAGTTAAAAACATAGTGCTTGGATATACCTTTTAAAAAAAAAATCCTGGTGTTAAAATTAGGCATGAAATTGTGCCTTTTAGTGTAAGATTTTTACGTGTTGAAAAAAAAATCAATCAGAATGGTGAAATCAAAACGTAAATTCTGACAGAACTATGATGTGTATTAGATAGTTGGGAAAAATCCTTCATTAGCGAACTATTTTACTTTGAAAAGCTAAAAATTTCCTCCAAAAAAACTTACAGGCGAAGTTGAAGCATATTAAAATCGGAAATCTTACACTAGAAGACTTTCACGCCAAAGTTTAAAACCAGGATTTGGAAAAAATATACAGTATCAAGCATTATGGTTTTGTTCTGATATTTACTGAAAAAAAGAAAGAAAAATATTACTTATAATTTGAAAATTAATTTTAAACTGAAAAGGTGTAACTCATTCATACGATCAAAATATTACTCGAACGCGTGATAACAACTGTACGTATTGTGTACGGGATGGTCATAATTCATCAACAGGACCGACCGCAGACACGACCGACGAAACTTACAGGCTGGAATTAAACTGCGATTTAGTTTTGCTTCACAGCAGTTGCTCGAACGGCTCAACGCTACTCTAGGGGTCATATCTGACAGTAAATACTAACATTGTGTGGAAAAGAAGTACAAATCTACTTTGATCGTTACGCCACACAGGGTCGACACCCAGTATTATAAATATAAACTAAATACTCCGTTGGTGAGCGACGGGCGATTGGTATTTCACCGAACGCAAGAAAAGGAGGCCTATCTGATTGGCTAGAAATCGATCGCTAGATCACTCAGTGGTGTAGTACAAACTCAAAATGGAGACATGTATTCAATTCGATTGAAATCAATATTCTATTATTGACGCAGATAAAGAAAGTGGTATAGTGTGTCGATAATGTACATTGTATTATAGATACAGCACCTGGATCTTACACGGGTTCCTTTATATAATTCACTTCTCAAACAGTTGAATATATCACAATTTTGACTTTTGATTTCAAAATCTTTACTTATAAAATGCAGTAAAATATATCCACAGCAAACAGCAAGGCCCGATAATTAGTGTATTGCATTTCGAGTTAGTGTATTAGAAACAAAACCTGCGTTTTACCTGACAACAAATCGAATTTTCTATAATGGCAACACCATATGTGGTACTGATCATGCGCAAATCGTAGAATAGAAACTCTGCGGCAGGCTCTGTGGTATCTCATATCGTGTAAATGGTATGCTTAGCCTGAGTCGCTCGGCCTATCTCGAACAAAATCGCCATGCGTAGCTTTTGAAAAACGAGAGGATTCGCCGTACTACATTATTACGGCAATTTTTGACATTTAGGGATGATGACGCTGTGCGCCACTGATCGTAATGCGGCCCATACACGATCAAAATGTTGATCAATATTGGGGACCTTAGATGTAGGAGTGGATACAAAATCTACCATTGTGCGTGTTCAATGGTAGATTTTGTATCCACTCTTGTATCCAGGGCTTTTGATATTGATCAATAAGACTGAACGTGTATGGGCCGCATTAGTCTGTAGGTACTCCCCATTTACAATTTTATAACCTATAACGATTTGATGACGCCTAATTGTTGATATCTGATCACTAAATCCAATGACGTTATTGACACAGACATATAAACATCTATAAATAACACTTTACACGATTGACATTGTAGAAAGATAATTGTTGAAAGATGCAAGGAATGCGCGCTTGTGTTGACTGTCTTGAATAAGCATGTCCATTTCTGTAGCTTTAGATTCTCTATTGGAATAATTGTGTAGAGGCTTTTATTATCCGCCATTTCATAAAGACCACAGCTGAGATTTTACGTGCCAGGGTGCGATAATGTAAGTATGCGGTTCTTGAGTTACGTCGTAAAGAGGGCTGAAAGAACAACACTTTTGTAAAACGTACATAACTCATTAACAACAATAAATTAAGCAAGTTTGCCAAGTATACGATTTGTAGAATGAACTTTTGCAAAACATCAAGGTGTTATTTTTCAATAATATATTGATCTAGATAATGAAAATCGATTTTTAGGTTGCTTCGCCCAACAATACCTCGTCTACACTTAAATATGTAGCAAGAGAGAATTATTATTTAGGTACATATAGACAATCAGGTAAGTAAATGTGTCTCAGTATTTTTATTTCGTTTTGCAATAGATGGGGTAAACGTAAAAAAAAAATTATTATTTCCAACTCTGTGTACCCTGCTTGAGCATGTTGAAACGGGAAATGCTATGATTAGCTTCCTTTTTAATTCATTCTTTCTATTACCATTATAAAAGAAAAGAAACACATTCGATATGTCATATATGCATGTATGTACAGGGTGGGCCATTAAAAAGTTCACACTTTTTCGATGGCTTATTTCTCAGAAATGAAAACACATATTGAAATAAGTTGAACATATTTGTAAACCTCTATGTCTGGACTGTCATTGCTGAAAAGGGCATTAACATCCATGGTCTAATTACAAAATGGCAACCATTTAAAGCAGAGAAGTCAAAAACCACTTTGCACACACGTAAGACTATAGACAATGATCATGCATATTAAGTTTTTAGGCTTAAGCAAGTTTTAAAAAAGTTTGATGACTCTATATGCATTTACTTGAGTGTCATTGCCGGGGTCATCGGACTCATGCGTGTATGAGTTGTTTACTGTTTGAAAATCATTCACCTGTGAAATTGACACAAAAGGCTGATTGGACATGCTCATTTACATAACAAATACACTAGTTTTGGAGGGAAAATGCCTTGCGTGCGTTCTTGTCATTCATGTTAGAGATACCCGTGTAAGTACTTTGAGGTGATTCTTGCTGTTCAAAATGCGGCAGTTTACAAAGGAGGAACGAATTTTCATCGAGGAGGAAATTTCAAGAACCGGAAAGGTGCGCTCTGTCCTGAATGCTTGGCCGAACCAGTTTCCGAATACCAGACTTCCTAGTCGCCGACACATCTATAATATTAAACAAAAGTTTCACTTACATGGAACTGTTCTCAATCGGAACAAATCTAACAGTGGGAGACCACGAACAGGAAGATCAGCCAATCACATTGCCGATGTTAGAAGGGATTTGCAAGCTAACCCAAGATTGAGTACTCGACGGAACAATTGTCCCCATATTCCAAGGACAACGTTCAGACGAATCATCACTCATGATATCGAATGGCACCCTTACAAGATCCTTAAGCGTCATGGACTGCAACCAGGAGATCCAAATCGGCGACTTCAGTTTTGTAACTGGTTAGTTAACAGAGCACGTCGCTTTCTTGATACCGCTGTTGTTGTTGACGAGGCAAACTTTCAAATGGACGGGTCTGTCTCTTCTCAAAACGTACGGATGTATGCACCGAAAGGCAATCCTCCGAGAGACTTTGCTTTTAACGTTCCACATGACAAACGCAAAGTTAGTGTTCTCGCAGCCGTCACAGGAAACAACCGGTTGATAGGACCGATATTCGTTGACCAGAACATAAATGGAAACGTTTACCTCGACATAATCAATGATCAACTAGAGCCTCAACTGGTCCAAATATTTGGACAGCAAGCGAACGGGCCTATCCGCAGGGCGTGGTTCTTTCAAGACGGAGCGCCAGCCCACCGTCTTATCGCTGTTAGAGACAGATTGCAGGAGTTGTTTCCGCATCGTGTTGTCGGCCTTGGACATCATGTGGAGTGGCCTCCGAGGAGTCCTGATCTGACACCTTTGGACTTCTGGCTTTGGGGTGATGTCAAGGCGTCTGTGTATGCCGAAGGTCCGCCAAGGAATTTGCGGGAGCTGAGGAGACGTATTACAGATGCGTTCACAAGGATCCGACGCACCAGGGTTACTTCAAGAGCAGTTCACCATATGTACGATCGTGCATGATTTGTATTCGCGAGCAAGGAGGCCACGTTGAAGGACGATAAGAACACTTTAAAGACAGAAGCATTTTCACTGTGGCATGCATAAATACGTGACTTTATGGAACCATGATAAGCAGTAATGAAGAACAGAACTATTTTTATCAGAGTCAAATATGATTTTACTTGTATTCTTACTTTTCTAGTGCAATATTTTTAATTTCATGACAATTTGAGACAAATAACTCGTTTCCAGTGAAGCACTGCTACGGTTTACATGTGTCTATATGAAGAAATAATTTCCGAAGAGAAGGAGAGACATTCCTGACACCTATTTATAAATTTATCTTGTTATATCTCTATATAAGATTTATGTTATAGTGCAATAACCATCATGAAGACTCGGGTATAAAATTATGCACATGATCTAGAATGCGACTGCAAACAAACGTTAACTGCGCAGATTATTTAAAGCTACTGTTACATATTCTGTTCAACTGGAAGGCCACATATTCTGTTTGAAAAAGAATATTGACGGAACTTTCATGCGTACTGTTATTTTTCTTCCTTTGTTCCTAATCCATTGTGGTGTGAACCAGCGACCACCATATATCGCGTGATCATCCGCTCCATTTGACTTACGTGTGTGCAAATTGGTTTTTGACCCCCTTGCTTCAAATGGCCGCCATTTTGTAATTAGACCATGGATGTTAATGCCCTTTTCAGCAATGACAGTCCAGACATAGAGGTTTACAAATATGTTCAAATTATTTCAATATGTGTTTGCACTTTTGAGAAATAAGCCATCAAAAAAGTGTAAACTTTTTAATGGCCCACCCTGTATGTATATAATATAAACTAATCACCCGCTCTTCAGTAAGATCTTAGTCTTAACAAGACCATACCTGGTCGAATCCAACGAAAAGTGTTTACGGCATGTTCAGGGCCATAACTTAAAAGTATTACACAATTGGCTTTCGTTTTTGTATTGTGTTTATTCGCCTTGATCATACGCTTCGCGCCATATATAATAAGACCCCTTCTGTGAAAAACTTAGACACAGAGACCCAAAAACATGCTATTTTGACCCATTTTTTCAAAATATTTCTTAGGTGTTTTTAAAAACATCTATATCAGTTATGAAAAGCAGTCATTGGATTGAATCTAAATTGATTTCCTGAAAGGTGTTTATTCAAAGATTGCCTGTTCAATTTTTCACATATTTGTACATAATTATGAATTTTTTATGATGAATTTTTGAGTGGTATTTTTTTACATTACCTACGAATACAATTTTTCATAGCACTAGATATATCTTTAAAAATGAAAATCACTAATAAATGCGCGATTGATACAAGCTTTGATAAATAAGTAAGTATTCGTAGGTAGATTTCGGTAGCCGAATGTTGCCTACAAATACAATTTGACATCATGACCCTATTGTGAAACACCGCCATTCATGCCAATGCCCATATCGGTACATAAAGAAGGCCCATGCGTTCGCTATCAAATTATATGTCAATGAAAGTTGCGAATTCACATACATGCCTGCCATGCAAAACTGAATACGGCTTAATTGTTGAAAATATGTACTGAAATAGACGACGGTGTGCTCATTTGAAAGAAAAATCAGATTCGAGGAAGATTAGAAGGGGACAAATACTTGGATTTGTCAGCTGTCATGTGTGCTTCATTTTAAACGTTTAAAAACGTTTACCGACCTTCTGGTATCTGAGTAATTTGTGTCCAAATTGATTTATTCGAAGGTAACTTTGACGTTTTCGCTAAGGTTACCTACGAATACCATGGACAAAAACGACTGTTCTCATTGTCTCATGATCTAGACAACACAGTGATGGACCCTGGTATAAAGCTAATTGTAGTTGCCCTCAAACGAAAGGCCAAAAGACGTAACTGACTCCAAGATGGACTTCACAAGTCTGTAATAACGGTTTTAAGCGATTTGTGTGCAATTAAGCAAATTAAAGTCACTTTAGTTCCTTTGTTTCTTACTTCAATCCTCATTCAACCGCTGTGAACCGACATTATCAATACATGATAGGGTCTCTAGTATCAATAAACGCACATAAAGAAAATAATACATTCAAAGTGCTTTATAAAATGAAGATTTGATTGCGATATCCACCAAAAGTCTAATTCTTACCTACAAATACTGAAATGTTACTTACGAATAATACGAAAGCGTTAGGTGTATGCGTATAGTTCCTAATATTCCTGAATACAGACATCCCACTCTTTCTTATACAATATGTAAATTGATTCATACTCATTTGATAAATAAAATACAGAAACTGACCTAAACTTCATTTTTGAAAATAAACTAGCATACATTGAATAAGATCATATTGATCGCGTTATAAAAATGAAAACAAATATTTTCTGGCTGAGCTAGCATTTTCCTGACACCCTGTGGTCTACTTTACATGAAAAAAGCATTAATGGGAATATTCCATTTGTTTTAGGTTGATTCGTATTGCGATAGTGAAAGCATCCTAGTGGTATTCGTAGGTAACATTGGGTTATGATGTCACATTTACTATCACACGTCCTGGATTTATTTTTCAAGATTAGTAATGGCACTTTTGGTTCCTATAAGGCCAACATGCTTTCAATCAATGGGCAAAAGGAAAAAATTGTGGAGACATTTTTATTTTGGACTTTTATTTTTGGCCCGTGGACACTTTTGGATGGATTCGACCACCTATATAATTATTCCGATTTTCATTCCGTACAGGAAGTTGAATATTTGTCTTTTGTTCCCGTTGCTGATTTCAAGTTTGCTGTTGAAAGGCGTACCTGTGAATGGCGATGGAGGTGAATTCATCAGTGTAGTACCGGAGGGAAGTCCAGACAAGTGTGGCTATCAATCATTTGGTAAGAATTGAAGAGAAGCTAGAAGAAAGGAGAGAAAATCATATATTTTCATCAAGGAAGTGCCATCCATGTGCAACGTTGATTTGGAATAACTTGACGAGCTTATAAACATCTCAAAAATGTAACTAACCCCACTTGAATAATGGTCATTATTCAAAAACGGGCGATTGTATTACAAATCTGTAAAATGCGTTGGAAGCAGAATGTATTTCTGCGAAATGTGACACCTCATTTGATACGATAGCACAGAAAACAATAAAACACCAGTCAATTTCATGTAGTGAGGTCCAGATTGAAAGTTGTACTTACAACAATACAAAAACACTCAGATCACACAGATTTCCTTCCATTATACGCTCGTACTGAATTCAAATCAATAGAGTTTACTGCAACTTTCAAATCTTAGGTTACATTGATTTAAATGTACGCTGTGACGTCAATATTTAGTCAATTGCTACAAATGAGGTGTCAAAATGTGCAGACATAAATTCTGCTTCCAACACATTTTTTGAATAATGGCCATTATTCAAGGGGGGGGGGGGGTAGTTACTTTTTTGAGATGTTTACTTCTCACGAACGTTCGAAACACCAAGTTTGCCAACGTATTAATAGCTTGCATGTATATTACTTTTGTTTGTTACAGGTCCTGCCCGATTTGAAATAGAAATGGACACGGTGTTCAGGCCTGTTAGTGTAGACCAGATGGTGAAAGGAACACTCAAAGCCACACCAAGTAAGCATTTCCTTAGATCAGTCTCCGATTGCAAGTAGCCTATGGTGTGCAGTCGGTTATGTTCTTTAGCCAATGAAAATGGATTATATGAGCCAGTTTCAATAGCTTTCAATCGGTTAAAGCAATAAATAATGTGCGGTTTAAATAAAGAATATAGATTCTCATAATATGTTTTGCACAAAATGTTTTCATTGATCACATTATGTCCCCTTCCGCAGCTGGGACGTATAAATAACAGCAGGTATAAAAGACTGGTCATTGAATACTGATTACTGATTGCTGATTACTGATTGTTGATCACTGACTGCTGATTGCTGATTGACCAGTTGCTGATTATTGAATGGTTACCTTATTACAGATTGATCAGGAGCTGCTGATTACTGATTGTTCAGTCACTGAACACTGATTGCTGATCGTTCAGTAGCTGATTACTGAATGGTTACCTGATTACTGTAAAGACTGATCACTAGTCTTTCACTGAACGCTGTACGCGTATACGAAATCCCGCACTAAAGGACCGGTAAATATTTATGAGAGGGAAGTCTCGGTGGGCGGGGAATCCGATTTTTTTGGTTATGTGGGATAGGGGATGCTACGTTTTGAATGGAAACTTGAGCAGACATGAGGGGGCAACGGCATGCGGGTATGAGACAGCGGGACACATGACATCTCGTCCCGTAGCAGGAAAAAACGACGGGCCACGTTACAAATGCCCCTTTAAACAACTTGATTAATATTCCTTTAATTTAGATTTTATAACTTCAAATTTGCGAATGCCCCTTTAAACAAGTCATTCAGCAAGTTTGCAATCCAATCAGTAAGCAGCTACTGAACAATCAGCGTTTTCAGCATTCAGTGATCAGTCTTATACCTGCTGAACAATCAGTGATCAGCTATACTGAACGATCAGCAATCAGTGACTGAACAATCAGTAATCAGCTCCTGATCAATCAGTAATCAGGTAACCATTCAGTAATCAGTAACTGGACAATCAGCAATCAGCAGTCAGTGATCAGCAATCAGTAATCAGTGACCAGTCTTTTATACCCGCATGCCGTTGCCCCCTCAAAACGTAGCATCCCCCTATCCCATATAACCAAAAAAAAATCGGATTCCCCGCCCACCGAGACTTCCCTCTCATAAATATTTACCGGTCCTTTAGTGCGGATTTCGTATACGCGTACAGCGTTCAGTGAAAGACTAGTGATCAGTCTTTTACAGTAATCAGGTAACCATTCAGTAATCAGCTACTGAACGATCAGCAATCAGTGTTCAGTGACTGAACAATCAGTAATCAGCAGCTCCTGATCAATCTGTAATAAGGTAACCATTCAATAATCAGCAACTGGTCAATCAGCAATCAGCAGTCAGTGATCAACAATCAGTAATCAGCAATCAGTAATCAGTATTCAATGACCAGTCTTTTATACCTGCTGTTATTTATACGTCCCAGCTGCGGAAGGGGACATAATGTGATCAATGAAAACATTTTGTGCAAAACATATTATGAGAATCTATATTCTTTTATTTAAACCGCACATTATTTATTGCTTTAACCGATTGAAAGCTATTGAAACTGGCTCATATAATCCATTTTCATTGGCTAAAGAACATAACCGACTGCACACCATAGGCTACTTGCAATCGGAGACTGATCTAAGGAAATGCTTACTTGGTGTGGCTTTGAGTGTTCCTTTCACCATCTGGTCTACACTAACAGGCCTGAACACCGTGTCCATTTCTATTTCAAATCGGGCAGGACCGGTAAATATTTATGAGAGGGAAGTCTCGGTGGGCGGGAATCCGATTTTTTTGGTTATGTGGGATAGGGGATGCTACGTTTTGAATGGAAACTTGAGCAGACATGAGGGGCAACGGCATGCGGGTATGAGACAGCGGGACACATGACATCTCGTCCCGTAGCAGGAAAAACGACGGGCCACGTTACAAATGCCCTTTAAACAACTTGATTAATATTCCTTTAATTTAGATTAATATTCCTTTAATTTTAAACAAGTCAGATTTTATAACTTCAAATTTGCGAATGCCCCTTTAAACAAGTCATTCAGCAAGTTTGCAAATCAATCAGTAAGCAGCTACTGAACAATCAGCGTTTTCAGCATTCAGTGACCAGTCTTATACCTGCTGATACAATCACTGATCAGCTATTGCTGATCACGATCTGATTGCATTGTCCAGTTACTGATTACAATGGTTACCTGATTACTGATTGATCAGGAGCTGATTACTGATTGTTCAGTCACCATTGCTGATCGTAATCAGTATAGCTGATCACTGATTGTTCAGCAGGTATAAGACTGATCACTGAATGCTGAAAACGCTGATTGTTCAGTAGCTGCTTACTGATTGATTGCAAACTTGCTGAATGACTTGTTTAAAGGGGTTCGCAAATTTGAAGTTATAAAATCTAAATTAAAGGAATATTAATCAAGTTGTTTAAAGGGGCATTTGTAACGTTGTCCCGTGCCCAGCCATCACGTGGCCCGTCGTTTTTTCCTGCTACGGGACGAGATGTCATGTGTCCCGCTGTCTCATACCCGCATGCCGTTGCCCCCTCAAAACGTAGCATCCCCCTATCCCATATAACCAAAAAAATCGGATTCCCCGCCCACCGAGACTTCCCTCTCATAAATATTTACCGGTCCTTTAGTGCGGGATTTCGTATACGCGTACAGCGTTCAGTGAAAGACTAGTGATCAGTCTTTTACAGTAATCAGGTAACCATTCAGTAATCAGCTACTGAACGATCAGCAATCAGTGTTCAGTGACTGAACAATCAGTAATCAGCAGCTCCTGATCAATCTGTAATAAGGTAACCATTCAATAATCAGCAACTGGTCAATCAGCAATCAGCAGTCAGTGATCAACAATCAGTAATCAGCAATCAGTAATCAGTATTCAATGACCAGTCTTTTATACCTGCTGTTATTTATACGTCCCAGCTGCGGAAGGGGACATAATGTGATCAATGAAAACATTTTGTGCAAAACATATTATGAGAATCTATATTCTTTTATTTAAACCGCACATTATTTATTGCTTTAACCGATTGAAAGCTATTGAAACTGGCTCATATAATCCATTTTCATTGGCTAAAGAACATAACCGACTGCACACCATAGGCTACTTGCAATCGGAGACTGATCTAAGGAAATGCTTACTTGGTGTGGCTTTGAGTGTTCCTTTCACCATCTGGTCTACACTAACAGGCCTGAACACCGTGTCCATTTCTATTTCAAATCGGGCAGGACCTGTAACAAACAAAAGTAATATACATGCAAGCTATTAATACGTTGGCAAACTTGGTGTTTCGAACGTTCGTGAGAAGTAAACATCTCAAAAAAGTAACTACCCCCCCCCCCCCTTGAATAATGGCCATTATTCAAAAAAATGTGTTGGAAGCAGAATTTATGTCTGCACATTTTGACACCTCATTTGTAGCAATTGACTAAATATTGACGTCACAGCGTACATTTAAATCAATGTAACCTAAGATTTGAAAGTTGCAGTAAACTCTATTGATTTGAATTCAGTACGAGCGTATAATGGAAGGAAATCTGTGTGATCTGAGTGTTTTTGTATTGTTGTAAGTACAACTTTCAATCTGGACCTCACTACATGAAATTGACTGGTGTTTTATTGTTTTCTGTGCTATCGTATCAAATGAGGTGTCACATTTCGCAGAAATACATTCTGCTTCCAACGCATTTTACAGATTTGTAATACAATCGCCCGTTTTTGAATAATGACCATTATTCAAGTGGAGTTAGTTACATTTTTGAGATGTTTATAAGCTCGTCAAGTTATTCCAAATCAACGTTGCACATGGATGGCACTTCCTTGATGAAAATATATGATTTTCTCTCCTTTCTTCTAGCTTCTCTTCAATTCTTACCAAATGATTGATAGCCACACTTGTCTGGACTTCCTCCGGTACTACACTGATGAATTCACCTCCATCGCCATTCACAGGTACGCCTTTCAACAGCAAACTTGAAATCAGCAACGGGAACAAAAGACAAATATTCAACTTCCTGTACGGAATGAAAATCGGAATAATTATATAGGTGGTCGAATCCATCCAAAAGTGTCCACGGGCCAAAAATAAAAGTCCAAAATAAAAATGTCTCCACAATTTTTTCCTTTTGCCCATTGATTGAAGGCATGTTGGCCTTATAGGAACCAAAAGTGCCATTACTAATCTTGAAAAATAAATCCAGGACGTGTGATAGTAAATGTGACATCATAACCCAATGTTACCTACGAATACCACTAGGATGCTTTCACTATCGCAATACGAATCAACCTAAAACAATGGAATATTCCCATTAATGCTTTTTTCATGTAAAGTAGACCACAGGGTGTCAGGAAAATGCTAGCTCAGCCAGAAAATATTTGTTTTCATTTTTATAACGCGATCAATATGATCTTGTTCAATGTATGCTAGTTTATTTTCAAAAATGAAGTTTAGGTCAGTTTCTGTATTTTATTTATCAAATGAGTATGAATCAATTTACATATTGTATAAGAAAGAGTGGGATGTCTGTATTCAGGAATATTAGGAACTATACGCATACACCTAACGCTTTATAAAATGATAGGTGAAGAAACCCGGATATTCGTAGGTAACATGGTCGATTTAACAATATCTATATTGAGTTAAGAGGTTCAGATTTTGCTATTATGTTAATGAATGAATACAGTGGTAGTTTTTAGATCTGTTTCAGATGGTACGTCCAAATGAATAAATGTTATTACCTTAGATCCACATTTTTTTGATGCTTTTAGCAAGTTTTTGAACACTTCTTTTTGATATACAAGTAGTTAAACAGCAAATTTACATATTAAATAATTGTTGAATGAATCCGTATATGGGTAATAATATTGTCCGGGGGTACCGCTTCAAGTTTTTGACAATTAATTTCCATTGGTAGGGACACTTCATTACACATGTGATGTATTATGCTGTATTCGTAAGTAACATTTCAGTATTTGTAGGTAAGAATTAGACTTTTGGTGGATATCGCAATCAAATCTTCATTTTATAAAGCACTTTGAATGTATTATTTTCTTTATGTGCGTTTATTGATACTAGAGACCCTATCATGTATTGATAATGTCGGTTCACATCGGTTGAATGAGGATTGAAGTAAGAAACAAAGGAACTAAAGTGACTTTAATTTGCTTAATTGCACACAAATCGCTTAAAACCGTTATTACAGACTTGTGAAGTCCATCTTGGAGTCAGTTACGTCTTTTGGCCTTTCGTTTGAGGGCAACTACAATTAGCTTTATACCAGGGTCCATCACTGTGTTGTCTAGATCATGAGACAATGAGAACAGTCGTTTTTGTCCATGGTATTCGTAGGTAACCTTAGCGAAAACGTCAAAGTTACCTTTCGAATAAATCAATTTGGACACAAATTACTCAGATACCAGAAGGTCGGTAAACGTTTTTAAACGTTTAAAATGAAGCACACATGACAGCTGACAAATCCAAGTATTTGTCCCTTCTAATCTTCCTCGAATCTAATTTTTCTTTCAAATGAGCACACCGTCGTCTATTTCAGTACATATTTTCAACAATTAAGCCGTATTCAGTTTTGCATGGCAGGCATGTATGTGAATTCGCAACTTTCATTGACATATAATTTGATAGCGAACGCATGGGCCTTCTTTATGTACCGATATGGGCATTGGCATGAATGGCGGTGTTTCACAATAGGGTCATGATGTCAAATTGTATTTGTAGGCAACATTCGGCTACCGAAATCTACCTACGAATACTTACTTATTTATCAAAGCTTGTATCAATCGCGCATTTATTAGTGATTTTCATTTTTTAAAGATATATCTAGTGCTATGAAAAATTGTATTCGTAGGTAATGTAAAAAAAATACCACTCAAAAATTCATCATAAAAAATTCATAATTATGTACAAATATGTGAAAAATTGAACAGGCAATCTTAGAATAAACACCTTTCAGGAAATCAATTTAGATTCAATCCAATGACTGCTTTTCATAACTGATATAGATGTTTTTAAAAATACCTTAAGAAATATTTTGAAAAAATGGGTCAAAATAGCATGTTTTTGGGTCTCTGCCCAGCTAACAATTTTACGTTGTTAAAACGTCGTCTAAAAGTTATATAAAGTGGAATAAACGTAACATATGGACGTTGTAAGTACGTAAATCTGTGAACTCGTATTCGTGTAATGACAACGTTATTCACGGACGTTAATGTAACGTCATTTTGACGTTGTTTCGACGTCAAGTTGTGAACGTCGAAACAACGTCACTACGACGTTACAGCTACGTCCGATAATAACGTTATCACAACGCGAATACGAGTTCACAAATTAGCGTAATTTTGACGTCCGTAGATTACGTTGTATCGGGGCCAGACCGTGACATTTATACGGCGTTGTAATTACGTGCTTTATACGTCGAAACAACGTCATAAATTTGCGTACTAACGACGTCCGTAGATGACGTTGTATCGGGGTCAGTTCATGACTTTTTAACCACGTTTTAACCACGTGCTTTATACGTCGAGACAACTTGATTATTATATTATATTAACATCCGGCAACAATGATGCTCTATCCCAAAAAATGAAAATTCAAGTTAAGAACTTCAGGAATAGAAGTCTGTACTCTGAGTTTCACGCCTAAAGGCAATAGCGTCAGACGACACGATAGAGAAATTTTGGCTGGACAACCATCTCCTTGTAATGGAAGAATTTACATTCCATGGTGTCAACATCCAAACTATTCCATGTCGTTTCAGATACGTATTTTTGTAACGTTTTCTGAACGTATTATTCAAACGTTGTCACCAGGTCTGGTCTGCATCAACGTCGAAACAACGTCATTACAACGTCATAATGACGTTATATTAACGTCCAAAAGTCAACGTCGAAAATAACGTAGTCACAACACGAATACGAGTTCACAGATTTACGTATTTACAACGTTGATGAAAACCTAAGTGTTACGTCCGCGAATGTCGTGAATACGTAGTGTGTTAGCTGGGTAAGTGTCTTTTAGTTCCAGAGTTTGTAATTTTGAATGTATTTTAATATATAATATTTATTATTTTTGTAAATTGTTAACCATTTTGATGTATTTTGTTTGACCCTGGGCACCCATGAAAAACAGTGTTCACACTGATTGGGTTTCCCCAGGCAAAATAAGATCTAATAAATAAATAAATAAATAAATAAATGGGAATAAGTGGTTCCTGATTTCTTGTATGACTTCATGAACTTGGTGCTCCACAACTATCAAAAAAGGAACTGGTTAAAATGCTTCTATTTTCCATGTTGAGCTATATTTTGTATTTTTAACTTGCGACATTATTTCACAGAAACTTAATGAAGTCATAGGTAACAGGTTACCACAACCATACTACAGCAATGTTGAAAACAATTGTATTTCTTAACACCTATACCACCATATTGGGTAGTTTTCCGTAAGCTTAACTTTTGTGATTTTGGTAACTATTTTATATTTATTTGTGAAATCCGTCTCAACTAGGCATTCTAAATTGTACTCACCATTTACATCCCAAGGTATATTAGTATATCCACATTGCACTTCTCGATATATATCCAGTTAAAGACAGAATATCAAAATTATGCCTCATTATGATATCACAGACTCTCACACGTGTATTCAAAATTGATGCTTAAATTTGACCTGAACCAATTGACCTATAACCTGACATACGGTGACCTAATAGCCTTTTCTTCTCCTAACAACACATTATAGTATTAAATTGACTAATGACTATGCATCCATTGTGTAAGTGTTTATTTAATTTATTTAGTGTTAACTGTTATTTTCCATGCATCACTGGATTTTCTATAGAGAGTACATGTATAACAAAGGATTTAATGTATTCTATTCATGTACCCTACTTGAACATGTTGAATGGAATAAATTATGGTTTGTTATGAAACACATATCTGAGTTACTAGGATACAGTAAACAAAAAATATATAGGGCTAAAATGATTTACCAAAATGGGTTTAAAAGCACTTTTTATGTAGGTATATTTTATAAGTTCAGGACATGAGGTGATGAATATATTTATGTACTTTATAAATTTGCAAGAAAAAAAAGAAGAGGGGTACTGATGAAAATCAGGGTATTATTCCCCCTTAAAGTCACGCAGTTAGCATCTCGAGATCCTAACATCCTGACTGACTTAGAGCTTGTATAACAAGCGCCATCATAATAGCTATCAAATGTGACTTAAAGTCACGAAGTTAGGATCTCGGAATTGACCGAGAAGATTGGTTTTTTTTAATGAATTATGAATTATACCCCCCTAATAATAATGAAAATTCAAGAGCCTTGACATATTTGGTCAAAAGTTACACTGCAAAAACAGCACAATAAACACTTAAACACTTTAATGGCTAAGGTTTGTACAGTGACGGTATACGGGTGTTAATTTATAAACACTAAATCACGTAAGATGTTTATGTTTTTTAACACAAGATAGTGTTAAAAGAGTGCTTTATAACACTATCTTGTGTTAATGATAACATAAACATCTTCATATTTTCACGCGTTTCAATGTTAATAAATTACCGCCCCTATAGCTTCACTGTACAAACCGAAGACATTAAAGTTATTAAGTGTTTATTAAGTGTTGCCCTGCTGTCATAGATTTTAAAAGCGGGAACTAAATTGCTTCTTTAAATGCGAGCAAAAGCAATTTGTAAACGGCTTGTGTGATTTTAAAACTTTTGTCTGACGTCAATGGCTGTTTAAAAAAATGAAACAGTGATAGAATTGAATGGTGAGACTTGAAAATTATATCCAAAAATGCGATGCGTAGGATGGGTTTGGATTTAGTTAGATATTAAGTGCTCGGCAATAGTCTCCTGGAATTGAAAATAAATAAATCAATTGTCAATTTGAAGGAGGCTTAATTGTTTTGATGAAATAAATCCTTTAAAACACGAGATGTGGGAACCAATACCAATTTATGCAGTAGACAAATACCTTTATATGAGATTTCTACATACATCAAATTAAAACTGGATATATGTACGCACTTGTATTAATATCAATCTTTATAATACTTTATATATAAGTACTTCAAAGTGCAATACAAATTTCTTCAATTTTTCTTAAGCCACGTTAGAGGGCGGCAAATAGGAAATCTTTTTCATGAGATTCAAGTGCGTGAAACAGTGCTGATATTATTCTCGTCGCTTGGTATTTGCGATTAGTTGAGCATTTACCAACCATCTACATAGTATCTCCGTATGTCAGAATGTACAATCTCATTTAATTTGCTGATTAAATTCAAAATTGGCTTAAAAACCAATAATTCAAATTTAACTTACAACGCGTATGCATAACAGCAAACATTTTTTTTTATTAAATCACAGTCGCAATTTCTTTATAGCCACTTCAAAAATAGATGTGGAATTTGACGCTAGTGGACATTTCAAACTGTTCAATGATATTCAAACTACGACATTCATTCTTCGCCGATAATCAAATTGGAACAGTAGCACCAGTACACTAATTTCTTGAGCATACTTGCTACTTCTTTGATGCAGGATATAGCGGTCGTAACGAAATTTGCTTTTGCTGATATTCAAATTGTGCCAATATTCAAACTCAAATTGAAACTTTGCTCATTATTAGATAATTACTTCATCATTATCAGACACAAAGTCGTGAATCTGCAATATGGCAGCTGAATGTTCAGCAAATGAATCTACAATCTACACAAGTGATGAAATATTTGGCTTCAAATTCAAACCTGGTGCAAGTATTATCGTATCAGTCGTATTGCCGATCATGGCCGGTTTTGGATTGTGTTTCAATTTGGCCTTTCTTTTCTGCGTTTATCGAGCTCCAAAAATGCATACAATCATCAACCTTTTCCTTGTACAGTTATCGCTTTGTGACTTCGCGACCCTCATAGTTGATACAGTACGTTATCTTTGGGTTTATATTAAATCATCTGGCTATGATATTCAACAAGGTACCGTTGCCGGTTGTACGATCTATAACTTTCTGTTTTATTTCACCTATTTCGTCGGAGTCAATTTCATTTGTTTGGTGACGGTAGACCGATATTTTGCTATTTGTAGACCCATGAAACACCGCCTGTTTCAAGGTCGTTCGCGAGCAAGAAATTTATCAATTATTTGCTGGTTAATAGGAAGTCTGCTCGCTGTTACAGCGCTTGTTCCTCAGAAAATAGTTAACATCTGCGCTCCGATTCCAACTGATTCTTCTTTAGCCAACGAAACCTGGTTGATTTTTCACAGCTGTCAGCCATCTTGTACTTGGTGTTTTCATGTTCTGTATGTCAGTGACACAGTGCAATTTCTCATTGTCCTTGGCGCTACTGCAATCATGTACTGTGCCATCATTAGAAAGCTTCGCAGAAGATCTGGCTTGAACAACCCTTCTGGTATGGATGGGAAAGCGCTTGAGTATGCCAATCGTGTGAGCCGTGATGTTGCGCGTATGCTTGTCATTAACGGAGTCGCGTTTTTCACCCTATTAGGACCGTATCAAATTTGGAACATTGTTCTTCTGATCTATGACTACACAGGAGTGTTAATTTTATCTGAAGAGATCCTGTATTGGATAAGTTGGCTTGCTCGCCTGTGTGCGCCCATTAACTTTTCTATTAACCCTCTTATTTATGGAGCGATCAACAAACAGTATCGACGAGCCTTCGTCAACACGTTTGGATGTTCTCATATAAAGATGGATGACTCTGATTGTACCACCGATGCCCGTTCAACAAGTCTCGAAAGCAGAGCCAAAGAAAAGAACTCTCCAATCGCAGTTGACACAAATATTTAATAGAGTGTTCAAAATAAAGAGGGCTGTCAGTTTCTATACCAGACTCTGTCGGTAAAATTGGACTCATTTCCAGGAATGAGAATGGCCAGTTTACTTGGACTTACTTCTACGTCAACCTTCAAATGTTTTTTGTAAATAAGTTAGTTGTAACATTTGTAATGATAATGGATACAAACTCTGATTCGTTTACCTCGCCTTAATTATAGCACTAGTCACCTATTTAACTATCGACAGAGTGTTGATAATCACATGTTAATAATAGTTTGTTTCTAAATATTTATAATTTTGGGAGTTTTTTAAGGCGGGCTCACACTATGACGAATAGGGGTAAACGGCAAGCTACGTGAAGCTGCGAATTGCAATTTTTAACTTACCGTCAATCATCGCATGTTGCCGTTAGTTCCCGGGCGTTAGTTGTTGCTGACGAATCCGCTAGCGACCGCAGACGGCCGAAATTATCCGTTATCCGTTGGCAAATTTTCACCATGTTGAAAATTTTGTGACGGCAAAAGAGGTAGTTGTGATTCCGTTCAAATTTCGATGGAAACCGTAACCCTCATTGACGTTTCCATACTGTGGGAGGCCGTCTTTAGACGTTTTGAGGTCGTCACAATTTCGTTGGTAGTCGTTGTCAACGACAATTGACGAAAAAACAACGGCAAGTGACGTCACATCTCGAACCCTGACAACATATTGTAGCAAGTAACGAAATTGTAACGATCTTGGTGAGACAATGGCTTGCGAATTTTGTCCGGAGGGTGACGGATGTTGACTGTTGATGGCGGGTCGTTTGCGAGTACCTGGTTACGATTGGTTACGATTTTTAAACGATGGTCCACGATTTTAAATTTTGTGCGATTTTTGACATTTTTGACGTCAGTTCGATTTCAATAGACTTTCCAGCATGATGCAATTTTGAAGTTCATATAAAAAGAAAAGTAATATCAATAGTAATCAAAATATATTAATATTTTTGATTATTATTGATATTGATGTTAATATTTTTGTTTATTATTGTTATTGTTATTTTATTTTTGATTATTATTGATACTGATATTAATATTTATTATTGATATTGATGATAATATTTTTGATCATTATTGATATTGATGTTAATATTTTTTATTATAATTGATATTGTTACAATCCTTCATGTAATTATTTCGTGTAATCTAATCCTAACTCTAACCCTAATCCTAACCCTAACCCTAAGCCTAATCCTAATCCTAACCCTAATCCTAACCCTAACCCTAATCATAACCCTAATCCTAACCCTAAACTAACCCTAACTCTAACCCTAACTCTAATCCTAATTTCGTGTAAAATTACATGAAGGAATAACCAAAGTTTTGGTTTGACTTCAACGCCAAGGGGATTAAGTTCCCGTAAAAATGGCCTGGTTTTACTTGAGCCAGCAGTATACGATACTTCTGGAAGAGTAAAGCAGGTGCATAACATTTTTATATATAACATGTCATAGGTTGTGCCTGGTAAGAGAGGGGTAGGGAGGAGGAGAGGGAGAGCATTGGAAATGGACAGGGAGGTGCTTTGCCGGTAGCCAAGGGGGGAGGAGCTCCCCCATGGGACATCTTGTCTTTCTTCTTGACCCTTCCCTTTTGGATGCTGGCCGCTGTGATATTTTACGCTTTTAGGCCTTTTTCTGCCATTTTAAGCCCATTTTTGTAGAGAGAGAGAGAGTTAGAGAGAGAGAGAGAGATAGGGGGAGGGCGCGAGAGAGGAAACTAATAATAAGTGAAATAATCTTTCAGCAGCGTTTTGTTTACCAGTTTTATTTAAAGCAAATGTTGTTGAGTGCAAACGCTATAATGGCATTACCGACATTCATTTTAGTAGGATTCTAATAATCAATTAATGAATACGATATTCATGATATTGACCGTGTCAATACTTCACGGCTGTTGCATTCTGAATATACATAAAAAGCCAATAAAAATTACTAAACAAAATCTCATTAAATAGGCATCAAACAGCCAATGGAAGAATATAAAAAGTTAATAAAACATTCTGTCTTTTTCAAGCACTTTTATCATTACTATTATTATAATGCAGTGGTGGAGATAATGCGATTTCTCTTTGTAACGTTATGGCAACTTGAAGCCCCTGCCTATGAGTATGATCTTCTCATTCGTCACATCTTCACAAAAGGCACTACCCTAGCTTGCAGCATCTTCATGGACTTCGTTATATGGTTTCATGGCTAAAAACTAGACCTGCTATTCAAATAAATGACGTACAAACTATTTGTAATTCGGGTGGGGTCAGCACTGAACGCCACTCGTTACCAAAATACATCCTCCGATCTCTCACAATTCTTGTCAGCTTGCGCTCCTGGATAAATAGCGTGTATATCACTTTACTAAATTGATTACATTATCATACTCCTACAGGCTGTATCAAAATGATTGGTACTCAAAGTTTCCTATTATTATGGACAAGGCTGCCATGCCAAAATGCAACATAATATCCACCTAATTTGTTGGTTAAGGGTAGAGACTATAGAAATTTTTACCAAAGGAACATATTCTTGTTTATACCATGATATTGTTGTATCTCAATACTATCACAACTTCAGCTGTGTAACTTACCTAAAAAGTGGTTCTTTTAATTAAAAATGCAATAAATAAAGTCACTCTGCGCATTTAGTACTGACCAGACTATAGTAATATTTTTAAATCACTCTGCGATTTTAGTACTGACCAGACTATAGTAATAATATTATGCAATACTAGCAGCTATTAATCATGCTTCAGTGGGCAAGTACTTCTAACTTTAAATGGTATTGAAATTTGTCTTGTCCGGGGGGACTTCCATATAGCTCAGTGGCGTTATTTTCTAGGGTCTATGGTGAATATGACTGATGCGTAGTAGGCCTACATGTATGTAGGGCTGTAAAAAGCCTGTTCAGTGATTTCATCCGGAGAATGTAGAAATCCATGAATCAGCAAAATTTAGATTTTAGCACCTTGTCCAGTATCTTTGTTAGTTTCGATGTGCAAACCTTAAGCCCTGTATTAAAGACAAAGTAAGTTATTTTACATGAATCTGTAATTTCTCTACTGAGTAGAGAAATCAGCTATTATTATTATTTAATATCGGTATTTTATTTTACATATCGTGGCCAAACGGCCAAATTACATGTAAAATTACAATTTGAACATACATATAAAATATTAAACACTTTAAGAAAACTTTTAAAAGACATCAAAAATTGCATCTATAGGGAAAAAAGTATTACATCAGAAAAGCACTCGGTCATATTATTGCACGCAAAATATTAATTTAACCAAAATACTATTGCACTATGAAAAACATCAAAATATATATACTAAAATCCAAAAATATCATGCATAGGCGTAGATCCTGGGGGATGGGGGATTTACCCCCCAATATTTTGCCAGGGGATGGTCCATACAGTCATCCCCCCATGTCGATGCCTGATAATGGGTTTCTGATCAAATTAACCTCATATTTGCCCATTTTAGCCCCAAAAGTGCAAATTTTCACGCTCTTCGCGCGCATTTATTCTACTTTTACACCATATTTTATCAGTTTAGCTTCAAAATACCAAAATTTTTCGAGCACTTAGCGCGCAATTGTACCATAATTGCCATATATTGTCGCTCGATTGACTATACTTCAATTTTTTCCAACTCCATTCCCCCATGTCAAAAAGAAATCTACGCCACTGATTAAATATGTCAAACATAATATAACAGTTGTACCAGACTATAAAAAGCAATCATGGCATTGGCAATGAAGAACAATCCCAAGAGGAGATTTAAAAGATGAACAAAATATGGAACGGGGCTATAATTTTATCAATACTATACTGCTTTCCTCGGTTCTTGCCAAAACGTTTTAAAATATCTAATGACAATTTTAATGATTTATCCTTCACTTTTAGGCATTTTATATTTAAATTTGTTTTACCATTTTATACTTTCTCTGGGATCAATGAATAGCCCTTCAATTAAGACCCCCCTTCGCTATCACCCAGCACATGGTTTGTCATCCACCCCCCCCCACACACACACACTTGTTTCCCGTTGGATCTATCATCATCATGATTTAGACGCTTTTATTGTTTCATTGACAACTTTTATTATATTTATCACTGATAATTTTGCCAAAAATTCTTTACAAATTAGTAGGCGTCATTAGTAGATCTCATATAATTGAAGTGCTCCCCCGATAGCAAAATAATGACAGGCGTATGCTTAGTTTTGACATGTAAGAATACAAAATGATTTCCTGAGTTCTTAATGGGGAGTTATAAGCTCCATTGCAAAGGTGTGTGGATGTGAGGGGCATGTGTTGTGTTTATGGCCCGGGGTTTATATTATTAGGGGCAAGCATCGAAATAAGCAGATCTGGACCAGGAACCACACATTTGGAAAACGCGGTTCCTGGTCCTGTGATTATCTAGTGAACCAGGAGGCATTTTTAAAGAGCTATGAGTCATTTAATTTTTAATTGTACATGTTACATACAAAAACCGATTTAACTAACAGGCTCTATTTGAAAAAAAAAAAGAGGAGCCTGGTTTTGGGGTGGACCAGGAGCCAAAATGTTATGACCATTGGCTCCTGGGTGCCTGCTTATTTCGAGGCTTGGGGAGGGGTGGGTTAGGCAATTAACAGCTGCCTGATATCATTCAACATTTCTGATACTGTTACGGCTTGAAATTTAAAGGCAGCGGGACTTTCGGATGCTCTCAGGAACAACTTTTACCACCTGATGAACAATCTCAAATGCTCTAATTTGCACCAACATGACAGTATAGATTAGGCCCATGAAAGTCAATTCCGAGTTTATCGTTACTTTTTTTCAGGTTGGTGAGGTGACTTTTTCTTTTTCATTTTTCATTATTTCATCAGATTTCATTATTGACCTAAAATGCTTGTTGATTTGAAGCCAAACTCATACATGTGATTTATAAACATGTTTTTTTTTATATGGGTAAGGACTGGAAAAATTAGAAAAGAGCCTGGTTTCATGCTTCCAAGTTATGAATATATGTTTTACAAACAAAAATATATGTTTCCAATTGCTAAAACTGGTGAAAACACTGATACTTTGAAAATAATGAATTATTTTGGCATTTTTGAAAATTTGATGCGGGTATTTTTGGTTTCCAAAAAGTGACACGGGCGGGGGACTGGAAAAATTAGAAAAGAGCCTGGTTTCATGCTTCCAAGTTATGAATATATGTTTTACAAACAAAAATATATGTTTCCAATTGCTAAAACTGGTGAAAACACTGATACTTTGAAAATAATGAATTATTTTGGCATTTTTGAAAATTTGATGCGGGTATTTTTGGTTTCCAAAAAGTGACACGGGCGGGGGACGATAAACTCGGAATCGACTTTCACGCGCCTTATAGGAAATATATTCTATCAGTTAATGGTTTTATAGTTTATTATTTCGGTTTACCAAAAATAAAGAAATAATATCAGCAATAACTGTAAAAAATGGTTTATGTCCATCTGAAGCCAAAATAATAGGATGAATTAAAAAATAAAACACACTATACTAATATACTATATCTTGGAGCTGTGCATAGCGATAAACTAAACCAACAAATATAATAGAAAACAACAAGAAATAATACAGTTATATAGAAAACAGTCCCAGTACATAACTCACCGATAAATTACTCCTTATTCATTTCACATTCATTTATCTAATGTGAATTACAATGTGACGCTTATTATACGCAAGACTGAGTCCAGCTGTTACAAATTTGATAACTCAATTCAAAACTTCTGAACACAGTACATTAGGATCAAGGGCGTTGGTTCGAATCAATTGTTTGAAATCAATCAATGTGAGAAAGAATTGGGATTCCAATGCGCTCAATGCATATGACTTGTATTCTGTCAGAACTGTCAACGCAAGCTATATAGTGCTGTGGTATTTTAAAGTGACTTGGAGGTGTTGTTCTGTAATAGGAATATTTTCGCCATTTTATGGAGGAGAAAAGTGCAAAAGACATTGCAAATAACGACGATCAAGGATTCTAATATATACATAGCCGAACCGGAATAGGTATGTAAACTACATACGACGTTTGAAGTAAATTCTTAATGTTCTTCATAGCAAGAACATATAAAACATTGTCAAAAATGCAACTTCTTACAAAAACGCTATATTCTCCGATAGTCCATATTTGCATGACTTCGGCGAACACTTTTGGTTCTCGTTTAAATTCTACCAATAGCACAGTCGATCTAATGTTATCTGCGGTTAGAGGACAGTTTAGAGAACTCTTTTTACTGGTTGTTTGGTTTAAAATCCCGATATTTTTTTAAATATCGGGATTCAAGCAATCGACCCGTATGGTATGAAAAAGACGTTGCAAATTGTCAATGAAAGAGCTTATAAATTAAAATCACGGACATTTAGCTCAACAATAGGCATCTACATTCCAAGCGGAAACGCTTTTCAGAAACATACCCCACTTTTTTCAGCAATCGCTGGAACCTAAATATGCAATTCCAGGCGATTTGTAAAAAATAGCGTCAGCATATTTTACTATGAATTTGGGACACCGAAACAAATGCTTGCATTGGTGCCAGACCTATTATAATGATACGATAATTAGGCCCCAATAATGGCTTTCATTTTAACCGTTATTTATTAAACTGAGATTTTTACTTTTGAGAAATTAATGAATTTATCGAAAAACTTTTCGGAGAACGCTACTTTAATGAACCCATCCCTTAATGTTGGTTAATACATTCTGGTTGTTTCAAGAGAACCCAATGTTGTATTTGACAGAAACAGGCTTTTCAATAACCATCCAAACAGATGGGTACCAATCATTTTGATACAGCCTGTAGTAAGAAAGAAAAAACAATTGACCGACCCAAAGTGTTTCAATTAAACAATACAGCAAATAAACACAAATTCCGACCAAAACGCACTATACCAAATTTGAACAAAAAGCATCGTACCCACAACCTTCCGATCAAAAAAACCCGGATACCCTCACCATCAGGCCATCAGCTCCCACTGATAAACGGTGGTGGTTGGAACTGGGTACTAAATGTAGTCGCGGTATACACGCAAACAAATATTACGCAAGCTACACACGTGTATACAACTAGTGCTGAATTTCAGAAAACAAAAATAATCTCTGCTTTGACCGCCGATTCAAACTTTGTATATCGTGTGCATTGTAAACATAGTAAACGTGACTGCCAGAAACTAATACAACCTTGAAACAAAAAAGTCCGTAATATCTTATTAGAATTTCCTATATAAAAATAAATTCACTTTCAATATCAATACCACACAAATTACTTGCCTTTTATTTGATTTGATACTATAAGGATGCTCAGTCAATCATCATAATTGTCTTTTTACTGACAGACTACCCATACAACTTTTTCATATTAATATGATTTAGTTAGAGATTATTATAAAATCATAATAATTTTTTCTTCTTGTTGATCTTACTACCTTTATGAAATTATTTTTCATTGTGCCTCCCTCTTCGATGTTATATTGAACTCCCAATTAGCATGCTATAATTGACCAAACCTAGCGTAATCTTATAGAGAATCCACAGATCGTCAAAGAATTCAATGCATATATGTAACCATTATCGGGTGTCAAGGGCGTTATTTGAGTTGGTTTATTATTACCGAAGTCCGAAAACTACTAACAATGCTTTATTAACACTTCTTGTGTTCTTGACTTAGCCAGTTTGAAATAAAGAAATAGTAAAGATATCAAAATAAAGAAATAGTTAAGACAACTCAGGATCTCAAGAACTCATGAAATATGTTCAATTTTCACGGCGTCAATATTTGAATTGTATATATTAAACCCCATTGGTTTTGTTATCCCGAGATCTTATTTTCGTGACTTGATTTCTTGACTTAAAGTCACGCAGTTAGCATCTCGATATCCTAACATCCTGACTGACTTAAAGTCACGAAGTTAGGATCTCGAGATAGGGAATAGGGAATTGACCGAGAAGATTTTTTTTTTGAAAATGAATTATGAATTATACCCCTAATAATAATGAAAATTCAAGAGCCTTGACATATTTGGTCAAAAGTTACACTGCAAAAACAGCTGAACAACACAATAAACACTTAAACACTTAAATGGCTAAGATTTGTACAGTAACGGTATACGGGTGTTAATTTATAAACACTAAATCACGTAAGATGTTTATGTTTTTTAACACAAGATAGTGTTAAAAGAGTGCTTTCTTGTGTTAATGATAACATAAACATCTTCATATTTTCACGCGTTTCAATGTTAATAAATTACCGCCCCTATAGCTTCACTGTACAAACCGAAGACATTAAAGTTATTAAGTGTTTATTAAGTGTTGCCCTGCTGTCATAGATTTTAAAAGCGGGAACTAAATTGCTTCTTGCGAGCAAAAGCAATTTGTAAACGGCTTTTGTGATTTTAAAACTTTTGTCTGACGTCAATGGCTTTAAAAAAAATGAAACAGTGATAGAATTGAATGGTGAGACTTGAAAATTACATCCAAAAATGCGATGCGTAGGATGGGTTTGGATTTAGTTAGATATTAAGTGCTCGGCAATAGTCTCCTGGAATTGAAAATAAATAAATCAATTGTCAATTTAAAGGAGGCTTAATTGTTTTGATGAAATAAATCCTTTAAAACACGAGATGTGGGAACCAATACCAATTTATGCAGTAGACAAATACCTTTATATGAGATTTCTACATACATCAAATTAAAACTGGATATATGTACGCACTTGTATTAATATCAATCTTTATAATACTTTATATATAAGTACTTCAAAGTGCAATACAACTTTCTTCAATTTTTCTTAAGCCACGTTAGAGGGCGGCAAATAGGAAATCTTTTTCATGAGATTCAAGTGCGTGAAACAGTGCTGATATTATTCTCGTCGCTTGGTATTTGCGATTAGTTGAGCATTTACCAACCATCTACATAGTATCTCCGTATGTCAGAATGTACAATCTCATTTAATTTGCTGATTAAATTCAAAATTGGCTTAAAAAACAATAATTCAAATTTAACTTACAACGCGTATGCATAACAGCAAACATTTTTTTATTAAATCACAGTCGCAATTTCTTTATAGCCACTTCAAAAATAGATGTGGAATTTGACGCTAGTGGACATTTCAAACTGTTCAATGATATTCAAACTACGACATTCATTCTTCGCCGATAATCAAATTGGAACAGTAGCACCAGTACACTAATTTCTTGAGCATACTTGCTACTTCTTTGATGCAGGATATAGCGGTCGTAACGAAATTTGCTTTTGCTGATATTCAAATTGTGCCAATATTCAAACTCAAATTGAAACTTTGCTCATTATTAGATAATTACTTCATCATTATCAGACACAAAGTCGTGACTCTGCAATATCATGGCAGCTGAATGTTCAGCAAATGAATCTACAATCTACACAAGTGATGAAATATTTGGCTTCAAATTCAAACCTGGTGCAAGTATTATCGTATCAGTCGTATTGCCGATCATGGCCGGCTTTGGATTGTGTTTCAATTTGGCCTTTCTTTTCTGCGTTTATCGAGCTCCAAAAATGCATACAATCATCAACCTTTTCCTTGTACAGTTATCGCTTTGTGACTTCGCGACCCTCATATTTGATACAGTACGTTATCTTTGGGTTTATATTAAATCATCTGGTTATGATATTCAACAAGGTACCGTTGCCGGTTGTACGATCTATAACTTTCTGTTTTATTTCACCTATTTCGTCGGAGTCAATTTCATTTGTTTGGTGACGGTAGACCGATATTTTGCTATTTGTAGACCCATGAAACACCGCCTGTTTCAAGGTCGTTCGCGAGCAAGAAATTTATCAATTATTTGCTGGTTAATAGGAAGTCTGCTCGCTATTACAGCGCTTGTTCCTCAGAAAATAGTTAACATCTGCGCTCCGATTCCAAATGATTCTTCTTTAACCAACGAAACCTGGTTGATTTTTCACAGCTGTCAGCCATCTTGTACTTGGTGTTTCCATGTTCTATATGTCAGTGACACAGTGCAATTTCTCATTGTCCTTGGCGCTACTGCAATCATGTACTGTGCCATCATTAGAAAGCTTCGCAGAAGATCTGGCTTGAACAACCCTTCTGGTATGGATGGGAAAGCGCTTGAGTATGCCAATCGTGTGAGCCGTGATGTTGCGCGTATGCTTGTCATCAACGGAGTCGCGTTTTTCACCCTGTTAGGACCGTATCAAATTTGGAACATTGTTCTTCTGATCTATGACTACACAGGAGTGTTAATTTTATCTGAAGAGATCCTGTATTGGATAAGTTGGCTTGCTCGCCTGTGTGCGCCCATTAACTTTTCTATTAACCCTCTTATTTATGGAGCGATCAACAAACAGTATCGACGAGCCTTCGTCAACACGTTTGGATGTTCTCGTATAAAGATGGATGACTCTGATTGTACCACCGATGCCCGTTCAACAAGTCTCGAAAGCAGAGCCGAAGAAAAGAACTCTCCAATCGCAGTTGACACAAATATTTAATAGAGTGTTCAAAATAAAGAGGGCTTTCAGTTTCTATACCAGACTCTGTCGGTAAAATTGGACTCATTTCCAGGAATGAGAATGGCCAGTTTACTTGGACTTACTTCTACGTCAACCTTCAAATGTTTTTTGTAAATAAGTTAGTTGTAACATTTGTAATGATAATGGATACAAACTCGACAGAGTGTTGATAATCACATGTTAATAATAGTTTGTTTCTAAATATTTATAATTTTGGGAGTTTTTTAAGGCGGGCTCACACTATGACGAATAGGGGTAAACGGCAAGCTACGTGAAGCTGCGAATTGCAGTTTTTAATTTACCGTCAATCATCGCGTGTTGCCGTTAGTTCCCGGACGTTAGTTGTTACTGACAAATCCGCTAGCGACCGCAGACGGCCGAAATTATCCGTTATCCGTTGGCAAATTTTCACCATGTTGACAATTTTGTGACGGCAAAAGAGGTAGTTGTGATTCCGTTCAAATTTCGATGGAAACCGTAACCCTCATTGACGTTTCCATACTGTGCGAGGCCGTCTTTAGACGTTTTGAGGTCGTCACAATTTCGTTGGTAGTCGTTGTCAACGACAATTGACGAAAAAACAACGGCAAGTGACGTCACATCTCGAACCCTGACAACACATTGTAGCAAGTAACGAAATTGTAACGATCTTGGTGAGACAATGGCTTGCGAATTTTGTCCGGAGGGTGACGGATGTTGACTGTTGATGGCGGGTCGTTTGCGAGTACCTGCGGCATTGCAGCGGTGGTCTGCGATTGGTTACGATTTTTAAACGATGGTCCACGATTTTAAATTTTTGTGCGATTTTTGACTTTTTTTGACGTCAGTTCGATTTCAATAGAATTTCCAGCATGATGCAATTTCGAAGTTCATATAAAAAGAAAAGTAATATCAATAGTAATCAAAATATATTAATATTTTTGATTATTATTGATATTGATATTGATGTTAATATTTTTGTTTATTATTGTTATTGATTGTTATTGATATTTTATTTTTGATTATTATTGATACTGATATTAATATTTATTATTGATATTGATGATAATATTTTTGATCATTATTGATATTGATGTTAATATTTTTGATTATAATTGATATTGTTACAATAGTTTGGATTATTATTGATATTGATTTCAATATTTTGATTATTATTGATATTTATATTATTTTTATTATTATTATTGATATGTGTAATATTTTTTGATTAATATTGATATTGATGTTAATTAATATTTATGATTATTATTGATACAGATAGTAATAGTTTGGATTATTATTGATATTGATGATAATATTTTTGATTATTATTGACATTAATATTTTTGAGTGGATGACCAGAACGTTGTGAAGAGTGGGAACGCCAAAATGGACTATACGACCCGCACGCGTAATTTTTTTCTGCAACCATAACGGGACGCAAAATTTTATTAAATCCTAACCCTAACCCTAACACTTACCCTAACCCTAACCCTAACACTTACCCTAACCCTAACCCTAACCCTTTCCTATGTGTTCCTATGGGTTATAAAATTTTTGCGTCCCGTATGGTTGCAGAAAAAATTAAGCGACCCGCACAGACCCATGATGTCGGCCGCTGAGTCACGTCATCGTCGCCGCAATCCACTGTCAGCTGCCATTCCTTGCCGCCAACAAATCCGCTGCCAGCCGTCTGACCTCGTTGCTTGTTATGCTCCGTCGAGACATCGTCACTCGCCGCCCAGACAACGTCCGATTTTGGTCGCTAGTCTCCGTTTCCTGCCGCAGCCTTTCGTCCCTTGCCGTCGTGTTGTCGCTGAAGGTCGTTCCCACTCGTCAGCGAATCTTGCCTTTCCTCTTTTTGTGATTTTCACGTTCGTCACCTTTAGTTGGTTATCTGCCGTCATAGTGTGAGCCAGCCTTTATGTGCCAAGTGTGCAAATAGATCAGCTTCCGAAATGCATTAAACTGTTCAATACACATTTAAAGCATCTGTACGACTTTCCTAAATGGAACCAAGTTTTTAATAGGGTGAAAAGCCACACAGGAAAGAATTTTCCAACTTTGGCGTCTTTTTACGTTTGGAAATGTTTTTGGTAGATATTGATGTTTTTTAAACAAGAAATTACTTCTTTGACAGACGCACATTGCACATTATCATACTGTTATATAGTACGTAACACACAGTTGCAATGCAATGAACTAATTATTGTTATCATTAAATATATCCCAAGAAACTGCAGCAACAGTACTACTGCTACATGTATTTTGAGTAATTAGAAGCCCAAATGAATCAATACTTGTGGTATGAAAATTGGCGTGTCAGCAACCCAGTCTCCCTATTAAAATGATCATATTAATCATTTTACATCTGGTCTAAAAATGATCATATCATTATCAATCATTTTAGTACAGTGATAGCGCCACCTGTTGTTTTTAAGTTAATGCCGTATATAAAACGTTTTGAAGCTATTTCATTTCATTTTTGCCAGATAAAAACATTAAACATACAGTAAAACCCATACAATGATTGCACAATATTAAAAGTACTATATAACATTTTCAATTGACCAGCAATTAACATTTTAGTACAGCTTTTAGCTATATTTGAAACCACAGAATAAAAAAACATATATTCCTCATTGAGATATCTATGGGGAAGGTTGGGGAGGTATCGGCCGTAAAAGAACAAACGTGCGCAAAATAATATTGTTCAAGGTTGCCCCGCAGGGTTACAAAGAAATAATATTTCTCCAAAAACTACACCGATCAACCTTAAACTAACTCAATTAAATCAATTAAAATTGAGGGAAATTAAGGGGTAAAAATAATATTTAACAAAAAACGTCATCAAAATGCTGAATTTTTAATGCTAATGTACACCGAATCTACACCGAACAACGAAATTTTGATTAAAAAGGTTGCTCACATATATATGGAAATCATGATTAAATTGCTTTATTTTTGTTCAAATAATTCAATCAATATCTAATGCTTGCAGATAATTAGTCGTATGCACATTTGTTGTATTTTGTAAGTATATAAGGTTATTAACAAATTGTTCATCTTATTTACAGTCCTGATGCATCCATTGCTTACAATTACGAATTACCCTTAAACGTAGTCTAGTTGAAATTAGGCAAATTTCACTAACATTTGTTTGTCTGTTGAACCCTTCGATGTTTTCTTCTCATATAAAACGTGTTTAATTTTGTTTTGAAGTTCCAAGGCATGTCAGGGAGATCAAATAGGAACAAAATATTTATCCTGGGTATGCAGTTAGACAACCGCATCCTATAAACATTTTATGCAGATTATCCAAAGCTATACAGTATGATGGTTACTAAACTGTTTTTAACCGTTTCCGACATACTAAATTCGTATTTGCTTTAACCAACTGAACATATCTAAACAACCAAAAATCAATAACTTTTATTTTGTAGCCGAGATTTAAGAGTATAATCATGGGTAATGTCGATATCCTGGCACATAAGATAACAGAGATGTAATGAATGATGATGGAGGTAGAACTTTTTGAATGACCCTCGTACTATAACCACAGAGTATCGTACGAATTCGTTGAGATAATTGCGTACCATAATTGAGCTACAAAGTCCAACACTCCATCAAGCCAATCTTGAACCATCCCGCATTCACAAAGATGATGCAGATGTGCAATCAGTGGTTGACATGCTGGAAAATAATTGGATCAACCCATTCAACAGAAACACATGGGGAGAATGGGGTAATCCCGGGCACCTTTCGTTAAGGCTACACAGGAACAAGATCAAATAAAGGTCAGTGAAAATCATATCAATGCAAAGTAGGAGTAATGTTCTAACTAGTAACCAGTTTTTAATAAGTCAACATCTATAGTTAATAAGTTATAATTAGAAAAACAAAATGGTAGAAAATGATGGGGTAATGCCGGACACGGGGTAATCCCGCACACAATGATTGCTGCTAAGAGGGAAAGTGGAGTAGGATGATAATCCCCTATGGTATTAGGTACTTTTGTTACCTTAAGCATAAAACTATGGGGTTGTCGTTGTTGTCTATATTTTCGACATAACAAGTGTCCGGCATTACCCCATCTGTATAGAGACGCCCCAGCAAACACAAAACGTTTTCGACATCATTCGCAAAAGGTTATAAAATGTTGTCAGAAAACGTTTAAATGTCGGGTTTTATAAAGGGTACATTAATGGTATAAAACGTTTTCATAACATTAAATAACATTTGTTGGTAATTTACTGCACAGCAAACACAAATGTTTTACAGAAAACATTTAAATGTCGGGTTTTATAAAGGGTATAAAAACGTTTTAATAACATTCCAAAAACATTTTTGAAAACTTGGTACAAATCATTCTGAACAGAATGTTATTTTGGGGCTGAAAAAATATTTTGCCAAAAATGTTTGCCAAAAATATTTACAATAACGTTTTTTAAAATGTTTTCACGACCTTTATATAACCCGACATTTAAATGTTATTAAAACGTTTTGTAAAAAACAT
>NW_027305676.1:90000-99000 GCF_039555335.1 Amphiura filiformis
ATAAATAAATAAAGTAAGTAACAAACAAGTTCAAATAAGTTAAAGACAAATAATCATAATTCAAGGTTGGTTTCTAACTGTATAAAGTTTTTAATGGCTGTTTATAGATTATTACAACTACTGAATTTCACAAAAATTACCAAATAATGGCATAATTATTTCTTGGGGGTTTTGACACACCTTTGCAAAATTATTGGAAAATCGGCTCTTGGGGAATACCTGTAATCAAGCGTGAACCAAAATACAACATTTAATATACAAGCCTATTTTAAGAATTTCATATGAGCTGACAAAAATTATTATGTTAAATTATTTATCTAAAAACTTAACTCTTTCATATGCAACATACATTTTGTGCATGTGATAAATATTTCTAGACAAAACCTCATAGTAAACAGACCCCTCCTATTTCTGGCCACATTTGTGCAAAATTGTCTCACCCATTAACACACACGGTGCAGCCGGACTGGCAGAAAATGTGATCCTTAAAACTCTTGTGAAACAAATATGAAAATCTATTTTGGCAAATATAAATGGTCTCATTCAACACCATCATTGGTAAAATGTTTAGCAAATGTACAGGCTAAAGAATTTCCACTCTAAAATGTTGGGTGAGACCACACTTTTCGCACTTTATCAGGCTGAGAACATGAAAATCAATCATCGGTTTTTACTCTCCATGTCATGTTATAACCCTGTAGTAACCATAAACCATCTATAACTTTCTGTCTACAATCCATCTATAATATTGGTACAGTGCACAGTGTCATCGCCCCGATATCTCCATGGCAGAAAATACCATGGCAGGTTGAATCCACAGCCACGCATGGCCATTGTGTTCCCACCTGTTTAATAGTTTTTAAACGGGTAATGGGCTGAAGGACATCCGACTAAGGCTAATGACATTAGCCTGTGACTGACCTCTGTACGGTCAGCGAGCATACATACGCCATTGTCATCTGCTTTGACTGCCTCTACGATAGTCTCCTACACAGCCAGTTTGTGTCAGTCGGTCTGACACTAGTCGATCCTGTATGTTCGTGATAGCCACATACAGTCTGGCCCGAGACTACCTCCACGAGGGTCTACGCTGCGCTATTTAAAATCTGAATTTTGGTCACTTTTTCAGCTCAAGACGCACACTAGTCTCAGTACGCAAACTAACGACGATAATATCTGTTGAACATATATGTTCAAGTGCAAGGAACCAGATCTGGTTTCTTTATACGAAATCATTTACGGGACATATTCATCATTTTCTACACCGGTATCCAAAGATTTATCGTCTGAATATCAATCGTGCATAGCACATTTACGTGTATCGATCCCGTGTATTCATTTCAGTGTCTCTTGTTGTATAATGTAATTATTAACCGGGCGATGTCGGTGTGCAGTGTTGTACAATTCTATTATGCTAATATTTTCGCTAATATTATGTAGCTGTTCAACGAAGTTTCCTCAATCACATACTCAAGAATTAAACGATGAAAGGTTACACAAATTGTAACTGACTGCACTTTGCTATGCAAAGTAATCACATCCTTAAATCCACCGTTGCTTTACTTTCACCTGCAAGTGAAACGCTCTTTGAATTTGTTAATTGCCTCAATTGTTTGGCCACATTTGCATGTTTACTTTACTTTCATCAAACATCGAGCAACCAGGCGCTCTTTTAGTATAATTCCCATAGAACCAGTGAATCATCTTCAACCTCATTCCATTCAGTTATTGTGCTACTTTCTACTGTTTCGATCCGGAATTGTACATCAATCAAATGAGACAGCGATTTGATTGTTTTTAAAGGTCTATAAAGGTGGGTGGTCAGACTTTTTCATATTCTTCATATTCTGTTTTCTATCTTATAATTTTGAACCACCATTAAAACAATCTGCTTCAAACTTATAATTGTAAACTGAATTTATACTATATCGCTGAGCGATAGCGATTGGAATAATTTGGTTTTTAGCCAATGACAAATGAGGTAAATCCAGCTTAATGCTTTAGCTGTTTTGATATTAGAAGCAACAATGTGTATTACAATGCCCCATAGACCTCCAGTGGTAGTTACCAATTTTTACCATGTTTTTGTTCACACCATCTGAACGAAATTATCTCGGGGGTTGATATTACTGGGATAATAAAAAAAAATGAGCTTTCGTCTGATTTAATATACCAAAATCTTAGTTTTGATTAGGAAAAAGATGAAATGAGGCTGTCTATGTGGTCACACACCTTTAATGATGGAGTGAGGTTGACAATAATGGTAGATTCACACGAGAAGCAGGCAAATGCAATTTTTACTATAAACGTATTCACATCATTAATAGACAAAAACTGTGCATCGGAGATATACTTCATCAAACGATACTTTTTCTGAATCCTTAAAACGAGAAGAATAGCTTGGTATGGTTTTTTCCGGGTTTTTTAAACAAGATATGACAAACTTTTGCAAATTAGGCACTGCCCACTACTTGGACTTTCCGGGACTTTTGATATGTTATTGAGCGAGCTTTTTAGGAGTAGATGCAAGTGAAATGGATTCTGTTGCAATTATTACCTACCGTAAGGAGATGTGACTATTTTGTGCCTCTGTTACACATGGACGGACTGGTTCAACGTACATCGCCGCCCGGGCATCGCCGTATACAAGAATATTTTTATCCGGTGGCGAAATCACCAGTCCGGCAGAAGATTTGGGATGGGGCCTTCTGGGATGGAGTCGCTTAATGACTCAAGGTCAAAAACACCTTTTCCCAAATTCACTTCAGAATGCACAACAAAACACACTGATTAATTAAGTTAACAATATCTAAGTATGTTAATGAAAAGAAAAGAACATAAACACATACAACTTAAATCACTGAATAGATTCATCAGGTTTGTAGATATACAGATTAAATAAATTTCGTTTGCACAAAACCAGAAATTTACTCACGATTGACGGTTTCGTCTATCATGGGCGATAGACATCTTCAGAATGATGATGGTAGATCCTTACCATCATCGGAAGAGGGAGATCCTTACCATCAACGGAAGAGGGAGACAAGAAACAGGAAGAGGAGAAGATCCAACAAGCGTTAAGCCGGTGTGGCTACCCCCGTTGGTCCTTTAAACAGGTTAAAGAGAAAATGGCAAACAAACAGGTTAAGCCGAAGACCAAGAAGGACAGCAATAACAAGTCAAAAGGTCTCGTGGTAGTCCCGTACGTAGAGGGCCTGTCACAGAAAGCTAACAGGATTTTCCGCAAACACGGCATAGCCACGGCAATGAAACCCAACAATACTCTTCGTAAGATTCTTGTACACCCAAAAGACAAAATCGACCCCCGTAGCACCACTGACTGTGTATATGAAATCCCGTGCACCAACTGTAATCATTCATATATAGGGGAAACCGGTCGCAAATTCGAAACTCGGCTCAAGGAACACCAGAAAGAAACAACCAGGGTGTCCAAGACAAAGCAAAACTTTACTCGTCAAACTCGTAAACAGTCAAGTAGTGAACAGTCAAAATCGGCCATAACAGATCATGCCGTGCAACAAAACCACATCATTAATTGGGACAATGCGAAAATCCTTTGCAAAGAGTGTGATCCCAATTCAAGATACATAAAGGAATCCATCTGGATCAGGAAAAGGGGAGCCAGCGTCATGAATAGAGACGAGGGCGCCCACTTCTTAAGTCACGTATATGATCCTCTCCTGGCTGATACACCATCTACGGTCGGGATCCGGCAAACCGGAAGTGGTAAGGATCTACCATCATCATTCTGAAGATGTCTATCGCCCATGATAGACGAAACCGTCAATCGTGAGTAAATTTCTGGTTTTGTGCAAACGAAATTTATTTAATCTAAACACATACAATAAATAATTCATATACACTCTTCCCGCAGCCTTCTTGTTGTTGATTGTAATGTTCTATTTCTCAATGTTCTTGATGTACACCAGGCACAAAAAGAAACTCGTCAGTTATATTCATCCTTGCTGTTCAATAACTTGATCATTTTGGATTATTCTGAAATATACATTTTGTTAATTGGACTTTGCTTTCTCATTTGACACCCTGTTCGTGAAAAGCGAACAAGAATTGCCCAAGATATGCGCCTTCAAACCTCAAACCCCAAAATCAAAAGTTGCATTTTCAACGATTTTCAATGGGAACGCATCGTTGTATTGGCTCTATTTGCACACACGCACCACGGGCCAATCAATAAAGCACACAGTGTAACATGCAACTTTTCATTTTGGAGTTTGAGAGTTTGGAGACGCATATCTTGGTCAATTCTTGCTCAATGTTCACGAACTGGGTGTCAAATGAGAAAGAAAAGTCCAATTAACAAAATGTATATTTCAGAATAATCCAAAATTATCAAGCTATTGAACTGCAAGGATGAATATAACTGACGAGTTTCTTTTTGTGCCTGGTGTATATCCTGATTCACTTGTCCTGCGAAGATCACCGTTCAGCGAAGTTCACTGAAGATTTTTATGTCCTTTAAATAAATTCCTCGCACGGTTGACTATCTCAAAAATGGTGCCATTTTCACCTTTCACACAATTTCTTCAGGAAACAGTCCCGCTGTTTCCACTTGCATTGACAGATGTGTTGCTTCATAAACCAGACTTCAGCAAGTTGACAGAAGAATATAATTTCCTTTCTTGGAAGAGGTACGCACTTTGACGTAAACTAGATCTTCTCCGACATCACTGGCAGGCAGTAGTATTAAAATATTTTCTGTTTCATAATATCCTTTCTTTGAAGGAAATAGGCTATAAGCACATTAGCTAGTCCATAACAATACTAGTAACTCTCTTGAATAGACCTTTTCAAATCGAAGTTTTCTGAAGTTTGTTATGGATAACCACGTTTACAATTACGGATCATCGACGCTAACGCAAACGCAACTATTACGTCTGAACACAAATCTGCGTGAAAGACACGATCAAACGTTGGGTATGGCTTGTTCAAGAGATTGATATTTATATTGCGAAGACTACACGAAGACCAAATCAAATGTGCCGCAGACGACAAACATTCGCATTTTTCTTTCATTTACTGTCACATTGTGAAGTGCCAAATAGTGGAAGTGTTAGTTCAATGAGAAACGGCCATTTTATTCCGCCATGTTTACTAGTTTCGAGATCGGAGCCGAGGGACTCAGGCTACGGTTTTCCGATCTTGATTGGAAAAGGTCTATTGTGTAAACATTTTCTTATATACCAAGCATTGAAAAATCCCATTCGGCACTTACGCCAGTTGTGCGTTGCGTCAATGCACGCAGTTGAAGAACTGTGTATTTACGCAGGCGTGTAAACATGGTAAAGGTGCTCGCGTCCATGTGATTTGTTTGCAAACATTTCCGATGCCGATTCATACGATATGAAAAGGTGTATTTTCATAATATAGTAGGCCTATAATTTGCCGGGATAAGATTGTGTATTCGTAATCAGTGTTCTAAATCAGTAAATTACCGGTATTTAATACATCAGTAATTACCAGGTAATTTACCAAATTGTATTTTACTTACCGCAAAATAGGTAAATAAGTGTTTCTAGACTTAAATTCTCGAATTTCAGTGTATAATATTCTACAGTTTATATTAACAAGAGCACCAATGGTGCTGTAGCACATTTGTTATGGGTTATGGTCAGGAATTGAAATTCATTGTGTTGGTGGTTGCGTGCAGGTTTTATTTGTGATGTTGTTTGTAAGTGCAGTTGTTAATTTTTATTAGTTTGTTGGCAGGGCTGTGATAAAGAGTGTAGTTTAGTTTATTACCTTCATTGCACATAAAAATATCAAATTGTGGTGTGTGCTGCAAAAGGGCAACCCCGAACAGGCACGCAGAAAAAACACTATAAAATACATTAGAAATACAATATTATACTAAAATTGAGTTGCCAAATTACTTCAAGACATCGCAGAATTCAAATAAGCACCAGTGAAATTGCACAAAGTAGGTATACTGACAAGTTAATTTGAGATGTAGTGGTTAGTGGTGTACCTCTCTTATTGATTGTAGATATTTGTTAGTGTATTTTGTGCTGTTGACAGGTTTTTGGCTGGTTGCATTGGGCAGGCAATGTAGATTTGGTATAATTGGATTGTTTCATGTTTGCTGGATTGTAGTTTATAGTTGAAGGTATTTTATAGGGTTGAGTTGTGTGGAGTTGGTTGCTGGGAATGTTAGGACTTTTGTTGTGTGAGTGCGTATTTTTGAAGTTGTGGAGTTAAATGTACCATCTATAACCAATATATAGTAACCAATATACAGTAACCTGTATACAACTGCGCCATACAAATAAATATATAATATATTGCACAATAATCTGGGAAAATGTAGTTTTGCCAGAGGTAAGGTTCAATAAAAATTGTAGCATATTTGTTCATTTTTATGTCACATTATGCTACAAATATGCATAAACTAGGTATGTGGGAAGTGAACCTGTGTACTTTGTGTGCCGCTAAATATGGGTGGTTTTATTCTTGGGTTTGCTGTGAGCAGTTACATCAATTTTTTTTTATTGAAACATGTAGATATTTTCATTTACAGTGTATTATAGATCTGTAGTTACAGCCCTTTATACGTGAGTTTAGTTTTTTTAATCACATTGTAAATGATTGGAATTAACTGATTGGAATTAAGGGTATTAATTGATTATTGATACCGAGAAATGTACAAATGTACAACAACTTAAGGTGGTTTTAAATGCAAATTAAAGATCTATGGATCGTTTTCATCTTTGGCACAGAAGATAATATAATCAGATTGTAAATGATTGAAATTAACTGATTGGAATTAAGCGTATTAATTTGCTCCACAGATAATTCCATTATCTATGTTTGCTCAGTAATTTTATTGATACTGAGAAATTTACAACTTAAGGTGGTTTAAAATGCAAATTAAAGATCTATGGATCGTTTTCATCTTTGGCACAGAAGAAGATAATTATTTTTAAAGATTTTCGGCAGTGTTTTCAGCACCCTACCTCCTCTGATTATTGCTCTCCAGGGACCGAGAAATTTCAGACCTGGATACTGCTCTCATATGGTTGAAATTGCACATGTCCAAATAAATTAGGAAATGGTGTCAAATCGTTCAAGAACATCACGAATGACCTCCCTGCTGATTTTCCTGTAAAAAGTTTGTAAGTAATGTGGAATCTGTGGCCAAAAAACAAAAATTTCACTTTGACCCCCAGGGGAATTCCACTGGGATTTTTTACGGAAAAATCAGTGGAGGGGCGCAGGAACATGACTCAACATGTGAGTATACTTTTATTGGGACAAATGAAGTGATTTGCGACTCGAAAACACAGCAAAAAACTTTCAATGTGATTGGTCAGAAACCAATAGCGACTGCCTGGTTACCATGGCAACGGTTTTATTACCTTCATAACATGGCCAACATATCCCTACATAAGTACAAACTGACTTGAGATTGTATCATGAAAGGTTTTGGAGATATTTGCAAAAATGTTGGAATTCATGATTTCCCTAAACCTTGCCTTTAACACCACCTTAACAATGACCTAACAAGTAGGTGTTAATATGTTAAAAAGACATCAAGTCTGGACATTAATTTCTTACATGCTATAGTCAATCACTTTTCCTCACATTTCTAAGTTTATATTTACAGTGTCTGTTCAAGACCAATAAACGATTAAATGTTGTAGCATTAAATATGTTAATTGAAAAACTAGAAAGGTGTTAATATGTTACAAAGACACAAAGTCTGGACTAGCATTAAATGTGTCAGTGCCAATGATATAAACTAATTGCTCATGGCTCGCGCACAGAAGTAGGGGCCTATAGACAGCATGAGCCCAATTGGTGCTTTATCTTGACTTGCCGTATGTAAGGCAAAGCAACACTGAAAAGCAAACATTGTAGCCGCACTGAAGCAGTAAAGTTCAACATCTCTTTTACAAAATCGCCAGATCAAGGAGTATGTACAGTGTTTGTAATATGAAAAGCACCACAAACAGTCTGCATAGGAGACTATTCCATGAAATTTGGTAAACATTTTCGTAACAAAATGCTCCAAAAATCACACTTCCGGTCCGAATTTTTCTAGCTAAATAAGTAACAATCATGAACGATCATGCAAAGATCGCCCCCTCAAATTACCAGCTCCATTACTCAAACGATGTAGCAAGAGAAAGAAAAAAACAGAGAGAAATCTAGACCATGCCTATAGCATCATTTGCGTTGCAAATGTGCTAAAAATCTTTAATTATATAAGAATAATAATAATAACTTGAGAAGAAATTGCAAATATCTGTAATACAGATATTTGTAAATTAAAAGACAAAAATGAAGAAGTACCCTAAAAATTCGGTCTTGCCCGAGCAACTCGTATAGACACATATGCTTATTAACTAATTTTTACGGTATAGTTCACATTTCAAACTGGTAGACCCTATATATATAATAATAATTTATTTGTACAAAAGTATGATCGTACTTTATTATGTTATTGCGGATGTCTGTGACATTCAAGAAGAGATAGAACATAGCCCCTCGGGAACTTGTTTTCTATATTTCGATTTTTAATAAATAATGTTGTCAAAACTATGGTGTAATATCCGCTTCAGTAAGTCCTTGTTTTCACAAAACTAACAAATATGTTGCTGAATAGTGTCAAAAGCGTAATATCATGAATAGGGAATGATGAGCACAATTGATATTTATTTTGGAATCAAGCTCTTTTAAGTGTACTCGTACTTTTACAACATAGCATTGAAAAAGTTGTATATAAATTTGGCTTAGGTGATATTTTCGACTACATAGGGTTAAGCCTCGTTAAGTCTACTACCAGAATTGCTGCGACTGATTGCGTTAGGTTCAGAATGAAGACTTTCATCATCACTTTGTTGGCGTTTCTAGTCGTCAGTTTTCAACCAGCCCAAAGCGATGCCAACGTGGATGAAGGTATGTTCCAAAATCGATTTTACGAAGATTTTTTTTACATGAGAATCATGACAAATTATAATT